>NW_023270454.1:5867241-6045297 GCF_011800145.1 Mirounga leonina | reverse complement strand
TGGACACTTAAATTGCTTTCATATCTTGATTATTGTAAATAATGCTGTAATAAACATAAGAGTGTATACATCATTTTGAATTAACATTTTCATTGACTTTAGGTAAACAACCAGTCATGGAATTATTGGATTACATGGGATTTGTATTTTTAACTTTTTGAGTTTTCCACAGTGGCTGCACCAGTTTGCGTTCCCACCAACAGTGCGTGAGGATTCCCCTTTCTCCACATTCTTGCCAATACTTGTTATTTCCTGTCTTTTTGTTTTAGCCATTCGGACAGGTGTGAGGTGATATCTCATTGTGGTTTTGATTTGCATTTCCCTGATGATGAGTGATGTTGAACATCTTTTCATGTATCTGTTGGCCATCTGGATATCTTCTTTGGAGAAATGTCTATTCAGGTTCTCTGTCCATTTTAAAATCAGATTGTTTGAGGGGTTTTTGGTGCTGAGTTGCAAATGCACCTGTTCTCATATTTTGCCAGGCAGCTAATCAAAATCTCCGGAACCAATGTAGCTTCCCTCCCTGATGGGAAAGATGTGACTGTCCCTAAAGCCTCAGGCCTTGAGCAAAAGCCCTCTTTCCCTTTGAGGAGGGGCCAGCCCGATCCAGAGTGGGGTGGAATAGGTACCCATATCTGGGTTGCTAGAGGGTTCCCCATCCTTATTTCCCTTTGGCTTCCCCCACCTTGCCCTGTTTCAACCTACTCCCCAAATAATCACATAGGGAGGTGATGCCCCTCCTCCCCACATTTAGTGATTCTCGAATGAGTTGTATCATGTCCACAGAGTACACTGGCCAACCACAGTCAGTATACCTGAGGGCAGGAAACGCTTTGCTCATGCCCTGTCAGAGGAAATCATGGCTGTGCTGCTCTTGGTCAGGTACAAAACTCTGCATTTCTCTCTGCCTCACTTGATCTGATGTTGGCCATTCTAGTAAATATCCTCCCACCCTCCACCCAGGAGGGGCTGAGGCAATGAGCAGAAGGGGTGAGTTTAGGGTCCTATGATGCGTTTGTGGATAGGATGGGGAAGGAGGTGGTTTCCCTTGACCAGGGGGCTCTACTTGCTTGGGTGACCCTTATAACAGCTGTCTGTCCTTGTTTTGAGTTGGAATGGTAAGAATGGAAGAAGTGACAGGCAGTTTGAGTTGGTACCATCTCGTGTCTGTCCTCTCCTGTTGAAAGTTGACAAATAGGATTTCTCCCTTGGCACATGCTCAGGTTCGTGGCATTCACTTTTCACTTCATATATTATTTTTGGCGACTGAGGAACATAAATAGAACTCTCAATCTCCAAAGGCATTGCTAGCATTTCCATGCAACTGGAGCTAGTCTCAGCATTGGCCTTGTTGGAGAGTTGGATGAAATCAAAAGCACACAGCATCTGCATATAAGCAAAGCAATATAAGACAAGATCTGTCAGGGAGCGCTTTTAATGTTGCTTAACAAAATCTGTTACACTAAATCTTTATAGACTGAATAAGTACTCTGAGTTCCAACAAAGTAAACCAAAGTAAACATTGTTCTTATGGGAAATAAAATTCCATGTGGTTAGGGGCAGGGCTGTGATTAATTCAGTGGCAATGAAAAGACCATGAAAATATAGTAAGGTTATTGACTCTGTCTGAGAAACAATTTAGTATCTGCCATATATGTGTGTGTGTGTGTGTGTGTGTGTGTGATTTAATACCAAATGATGGGTGGTGGGAGAGGAACTGGTGTTTCTCGTCTTTAATTATAAATTAATGTACTGATGCTCTAGGTATCATTGCCCCATCAATTATTAATACTGCTCACTACAGAAATCAGTAAGGAAAACAGAGTGATAAAAGACAGCACTGCAGAGATGAGGACCAGGTTTCTGTGAAATTCTGTATGTGCGTGCATGTGTGTGTTTACCTTTACAACCATTATCTCCTGAACTGGAGATTTCTCAGAGCTCTCTTGGACTGTAGCCTTGCCCAAAGTACATGCTTTCATAATGTGCATTTTAACGTTAAATGATTTTTAATATTCTACATATGGTTTCATGGTTTTAAGTCTCCTCTCTGGGAAGGAACAGGGCTGTGGTATTATGATGAATAGTGGATTGTGTCCAGGACACCCACTTACTTCCCTACATATCAAACATGTGGCGCTCCCATTAAACATGGGACTGTCTCTAGAGATTACACTCGTCCTATCTAATCCAGCCCTGTTTTGTTCCCTCGACCCAGATTGAGAAGGATACATTGTTCTCATACATTCTTCTTTTAATTAAATACAGTAGATATGTCACGTCCATGAAATATTCCAGGTCTGTTTTCACATCTGTGGACATTTTCTCCTCCTCTACTTCCATTTGGCTCCTTGGGAAGAAAACCAACCTTAAATGTATACTTGGATTAATTGATTGGTGGTATGCAGTTTGCCAGGACAGTGTAGATATGATCTTAATATTTTGTTTCTAATTGTAACAAAATGTGCTGTGGCTCTCTTTGCAGACATTCGCCAAAACCCTCATCGTCTGTGTCCAACAATCGGTTTGAATCAGGCACTGTATTCTCATTCAAATTGGTTCATCCAAGCTCCCTTCTGCCTTCACTGGGGCTGGAGCTTGTAAGAGAACTTTTAGGTGTGGATGTATGCCTGTGTGTGTTTTAAGTTTTAATTGCTGGGGGTGATTTGCTAATTGATCCTATTGATACAAAGTACCCATCAGGAACCTTCTATGTACATTGTGCTTCACCATCAACAAGGAAACCTGATATCTCGTAAAATTATCCATTCAATTATAATTTTAAAATACTGGAGTAAACTCCTAGCAATTCACAAGAGGCTAAACTAGAGCCCCATTAGAAGGGTACTACAAGTAAACATTATTAATTATAAAAAAAATTGCCTAAATTAGATTTTTTTCACACCTGCTTCTTGCTTAATTAGCTAGCAATCCACATATTCCATTCAGTTGAACTCTTACTATTTATTCAAGCATACTTGACATTAACATACTGTTTGATGTTTGATATCCTCAGTTTTAATTTAACCACATGACAACAAATGGTGTTTATGAAATACCAGTGAGCTGGAAAAATATCCTGTGTTGGAGTTGCACATGGGACTGAATAAGAATTTTTCTTCAGGAAGAGCTTGAAGGCAATAAGGAAACAAGAGTCTAATTTTCTTTAATTTTCTTGTGTTTTCATTCTTATTCTCTATCATGCTTTTAAGAAAGCTTTGGAAGGTCCTACAGGATGGCAGCAAGGCTATGAAGCAAGATGTCCTTGATAACGTTAATGATGGAAAAAGTACTATTTACATATTGACACCTGGGAAGGATCTTACGAACTATCCTCATATTAGATGGCCACCTTCTGGCCATTCTTAAGGGTTTAAAGAAGAGAGCAGGGACATAAAATCTTTTGGGTAAATGCGGGGCTATCTGGTGTTACGGATGACAAAAATGAGGGCATAGAGGCCAAAGCCAAAGAGTGGAAGTCTTGGACTTCATCAGCGATTCATTATCTTTAAGTTGTAGTTAAGCCAAGGTGATGAGGTGGTTCCTTCCGGGGAGAAATGGAACTAAACATTTCCCCCAGTGTTGTTCTTAGACCTGAGAGTCCAAAGTCATGACCTTAAAAGGGATAAAACAACAGGAATGAGCTAGACAAGTTCAAAAAAGACCTGCCAACAAAGACCTTGGACGTGTTATTCGCCATCTCCCATGTCTCATTGGATTTATTCCTTTAACTTTTCCCCTGTTCCTCCAGAAGAGCCACGTGAGCGAGTTCTGGTTGCGATTCCTGTCAGCCACTTTGTAATTTGAGTGCCTTGAAATCTAGTGATGAAACTCAACTCAGAAAATTCCCTGGGCCAAAAGACAAAAAGAGAAAATTGTCTCCATAATGTATTGATTCTGACTAATGACATCACTTGTTGTAGGGGATTCGGATTGATAGCCCCTGGCTTGTCTCCAGTAAGATACCATTTTACATCTGACTCTGATCAAACTGTGTGTAAATCATTTTTAACTTGAGTCCTGTAGATTTTGTGTTCACACCATGGAACTATGGCTTGGGTTTGACATCATTATTCTTTGTTGGGCTGTCTTTGTTTAAGAGCCACTTAAAATTTTTGGCTGCTGGTGAATAGAGAAGCTTGTTAGCTGAGGAAGACATGTTGATGTCACACACTTGTTGGAATTTTTTTTTTTTTTTTTTGGTGGTGGTTGGTGTGGGGAGTCAGGCTATGTGGATCCAAGAAAGTATGTGGTGTTACCCATGATAGATGAATGGCTTTTGGTTCAGAGGCTAGATTCAGTTATGTCTGGATAATAGTTAGAAGCTGATCCAAAGAGGTTGCCGTCCCTTGGGACTCAGGAAATTTATATTGAGGCCAATACTTTTTGCTTCTGGAGGGGCCTGTTATCCTGGGAGTAACTTGTTATCCAAAATAGCCTTCTTATAACTGGGATCCAGGGGGAACCAGGTGCACCAGTGAGCTAATATCACCAACACCCTGTGCTCATATTGCTTATAATCCTCAAGAAAGTGGGTCCTGGATAGGATTTGGAATCAAAATTTGGGCCACCTTCTTGTGTCTTTGTTTTACCCATCATGTGTAGACACAGGAACTCACATGTACTTGAATGGAGCAGAAAACAAATAGGATTTGCATTTGGCATTCAGAGTGCACATCCCTCCCCGCTTTATTATCTGTGCTTAAATATGGCTACTCCAAAGAATTTGTATTCCTTATGCCCAGGTCAGTTGGGTAATGGGTAGAAGGACATTTTAGGATTATGGAAAATATGCTTTGGCTTAAAAATTTCCTAAGGATGGTTTGAGAGGCTGTAATCTACAGAAAGATAATACAAAATGAGCTTCTAACTTCATAAGAATAATGGCAAATGCATTTTCCATCTGAGGGCAATCACACAATACCATTTGGTTCACCTCCCACCCATTTTCAACTGTATGCTGCCCTGGTGCTTGGACCCTTTCCAAAAAGACTCATTATTACTCTTTTCTGTTCAAAAAGTTTAGAGCAGTTTAGGAAAACCAGTGTAATGAGGAAGAGTCTCCATGTTGTTGATTGCTTGAAATGTCCCATAATTAACAAATTATAAAATTCATTTTATAGGGGCGCCTGGGTGGCTCTGTCAGTTAAGCCTCCAACTCTTGATTTCAGCTCAGGTCATGATCTCATGGGTTGTGAGATCAAGCCCCGCTCCATGCTCAGTGGGGAGTCTGTTTGAGATTCTCTCTCCCTCTCCCTCTGCCCCTCCCCCCCGCCCCCCCATAATAATAAATAAATAAATCTTTAAAAATTTATTTTATTTACTCCAGGGAAAGTTGAAATTTTAAACTTTCTCTTATGGAACATTTCAAATACAAGTAAAAGTAAAGAGAATAATAGGATGAAAAATTCATATTGTATATCACCCAAGCTTTTTTCATATATACTCCCAACTTTCTTTTTGAATTTTAATTATTACTTTCTGCAATTTTTTTTCACATGTACAGTGCAACATAGTATACATATATTTGCCTCTTTCCCACCATGTGCTATGCATATCATGAAAGGAGTCTTTTGGTTGTGTTTTTACATTGATTGATATAAGTAATTATGAACACATGCATAACATTTTAAAAACACATATGGATATATACACATATATTTATATTTATGTATTTGTGTGTATACCAACCAGTAGCACCATCCTCACCTATAATTTTAGGAGTCCAAAACTGGAGAATTGAAAGAGGTGGGAAAGATACCTTTTCATGAGTTTGGTTGCATATATAATCTGGTTTTCTGAAGACTCTACCAGTGAGTCTTCACTGGTAGAAAGAATTCTGACCAACCCAACATATACAGCTCTCAGGAGACTTTTTGATGATGCTTTAGGGAAAGAACAGTGTTAAAGAGTAAAGGCTCTTGACCATGCAAAATATTTTCAGGGGACCAATTCTTCTTTTACTGATTCATCTACTGTGATAAGCATCTGCAGGTATCCCCCTGCAAAGCAGAAAATTTGCAGTAAATTGAACCTTTCTGGTGGGGTTCATCTGGAATGTTGATGTGACAAATGATACACCACAATTTTAATTCCTCATTCATTTATTACACAGGCGAGATCTGATGAATATTTATCCTGGCCATCTATTTGTTTATTTGTACATGAAATTTGTTGTCAGAGGCCGTGGTTTCGCTTTGCTGCCCATTGTTGGGACAACAAGCAGAACTGTATATTTTACAAGCTGGCTTTAAGGGCCTGGTGCTGAGCTCTGTGAAGAGAGCCACAGCTGGCCCTGAGGGGTGGAATTGGTTCTTCTGGTTGGAATCCCACTTCTTTAAAAGTAGACTGCCCCTCTGATGATAGACTTTCCTTCACTCAGGATCTCAAATGAGGCCATGATATTGAATACTTTACATGACTCAGCAAGGGCTGAATCTGCTGGTCATGGCATGGAGACCCCAGCGCGGGAGGAACAAACTAAGGGTGGATGGTCATAGTCTCCGAGTGGCCAGTGAAGCTCTCCCCACACCTCCCACCTTAGATGCTTGAAGATCGTTGCTTCAGGTTAATAGATGGGTTCAAGGGTAGCTCTGTCAGAAACCAGGAAAGACAAGTCGGCTGGGTTTTGGATCATTTGCGTTTATTCTGCCTTGGTTGCAACCCTGAACTGTTGGTTTCTTATGTGCAGAATGGAGCATTATTACCTAATTATTATTCCCATTCTTGAGAAGGACTGACCCCCCCACCCCCCCCCCACACTCACACACTTTTTAAAAATCTGAGAAATGCTTTCAAGTCTTTCACATTGTACAGGTGTGAATTATACCACTTAAGAGACTATTGGCCCAATTTGGGTCAAGAGGATCACCCAACTCTGCTCTACTAGAAAAATGACTTTGCTCTTAAATGTGAATAAAGTAAATCAGCAAAGAGTAATGCTTTAAATGTGCATCTGCCCCATAAAACAGCACCTTTTGCTCTCCTAAGAAGTAATACTGGAGATGTAATACTTGTAATACAAGTAATACTTGCTATGCAAGGTGCGGAAAGAGATTATGTCTGAGAACATTTCTTTGTGGAGTGGAAGTTTCCTCTTGATTCAAAATGTTCTAACTGCAGCTTCAGAGAAGGCATACAGTATAGGGGAACCTTAGTATCAGGAGGCCAAAGGCGGGATGTGGCCAGATTTCAGGGAGGCTGGTCTACAACGCAGGGTCTGTAGCAGAGACAAATGGGAGAAGGAGTGGTTGGTGTCCCTTAAGCATTTGTGATAACTGACGATTTTCTTTTCTTGCTCCTCGATGACATTTGCTATTGAGGCATCCCTGTTCTTGACTTCTCATCCTTCCATTTTGGATGCCATGTTTTGGATAGGGCTACAGAGATGCAGTTATAGGTAATGAAAGCCAGAGGGAAAGGAAGGGGGACAGAACCTGAGGGCAGAGATGTTTGCGGTGATGGTGAAATGGCTCTTGTGTGATGGACAGAGCTGGCCCCTGATCTGTAGATGTTGGAAGAATAAAATAAAAAACAAAACCGCAAACAACAGAGCAGGATCAGTCCTACTGTGGGAGGGAAAATGTTAATTGCCTTCTCATACCACAATTCATTTGCTTATACAAGCTTATTTTAAACAGGAGTTCTATCCCCGAAAGCCAGAAAACCCACCTGAGGTTGCCCCTGGCTTTGCAGAACAATCTTAACAAGATATCCTTGAGCCCTCCTCAAACTACTGAGCGGTGATTCCTCTACATCTCTATAAAGTTCGGCCTCGGTTTATCC
The DNA here is from genome assembly GCF_011800145.1 of Mirounga leonina. NCBI lineage: Eukaryota > Metazoa > Chordata > Mammalia > Carnivora > Phocidae > Mirounga > Mirounga leonina. The sequence goes on along the minus strand of NW_023270454.1, from coordinate 6,037,509 downwards.
CCGCCCTTGGTCCCCAGAGCCTTCCCCTGGTCCTTTGCCCGAGCCTAACTTGCTGAGGCTCCCAAGGACCCAGTCCTTCCAGCAGGTTAGCACAGGCGACGGCTGATCATGCCACGAAGGGCAGTGTCAACAAACCTTCCAGACTTGATTTTCTTTCATTTTTCCTCTGAGAAAGAGATGGAAAGAGGCTACTTCAGAGTCTACTGAAGTAATAATAAAACCAGACCTACTGGGTCACCATATGTGGGAAAAAGTTCTCTTGGGCCTTAGGATACACACTCAGGGAGTGAAACAAAGAAAGGGAAAGAAGCAGTCCTGTTGGCAACTGTCGTTAGGTAGTGTAAACAATGGCCAGTCACTGGCATGGAGCATAGGCTCAGATTCCAATAGCACTCGATGGGGAGCCTTCCTTAAAAAATTAGAAGAAGCTGGGCTGGAGCTGGTCCATGCTGGGAATGGCAGAAGAAGCAAAAACAAGAGTAAATGAATGGAAATTAAGCAGCAGGAAATGGGGATTTGGCACAAAGTTGGAATTTGAAACTGCAGAGAGGTGTCAGTGATAAGGTTGTATAGAGTTTCTGGCCAAAAAAAGGGAGAGAAGGAATGCAGATGTGTTCATTGAATAAAGTGCAGATGGAGAAGGGGGCAGGAAGAAAAAAAAACATGCCGGGGAAATCATAATGAGTGGAGGTGCATGTATTCAGCAAAGCTTTAAAAATTATTCTCCCCGTGTGTCTGGATGAAATTACAGGTTGGTTCAGATTGTTCCAATCTATGGGAGAGATTAAGGCAGCGTTTATTTACTTTTACCTTTTCCTGCTCTGGGCCGACTGGGCTGTTTCGGTCGGGGGGCTCCCGGTGGTGCTAGGCAGGCTGAATCCAGGTGTGAGTGGCCCATTGGGGTCTGCTCTGCTCAGGAACGGCATCCTCTTCAGTTAGAAACAACTGGGCCATCTCTGGAGAGCCTGAATCAGTGTGCGGGTTCCTTGTCTGTCTGGGGAACTCATGGGAAGATGTGCAGCGAGGAGCTCTGACCCTCTCTACCAATCATACTCTCCGTTGGCTGTGGAGGGCAGCCTGGCCAGTTTGGTTCTGTCCCATTCACCAACCCCCATTCCTACCCCCGTGGGGGCCCCCCTCCCCATCTGGCAGTGATGGGTTGAACTCCTTTTTGGCTGACTTGTAGGACAGTCCTTGAGTTTAAACATTGTCTTATTTGACTTAACTAACAAGAAGGCTAAAGTTAACCTCCATGGTTGGACCCTCAACCCTTCTATTCCTCGTCCAGCCTTGGGCATAATTCAATAATGCAGGAGCCCCAGCCAAATACTAGTTCTCCAGAGCCAGTGGGGATGGGAGGCAGTGGGGATGGTGAAGGAGTGGCCCATGGGGGAGTGGAAAGGTCTCTGACTCTGAAATAGGTTGGGGCCACTGGACAAGGTCACTTTGTCCTCCTTAGATGTTGGCTTGGCATTTTCCAAAAAGGACTAACAAGAACCACCCAGTGAGTTTTAGAGATCCTCATTTGTTTGATGAGACGCCTGGGAAGAAATATGTATGAAAGTGTCTTGCAGAATATCTTGTATTATCTTATGCAAAGTGCCATCATCTTCATCATCCGGGGGGGCGGAAAAGCTGGCTCTTGGAGGTGAAATGGCAGTTTTAGCAAAGAGGTAAGGTGTTGCCAGGCAGGAAGGCGGTCTGGACACAAAAATCCTACTACTATCTTTCTTTCAAAGAGTGAAAGTGAGTGCTTTTTGACACGTGCCCTGACCCCTCTGTCCTGTGTTTTAAGAGCCGTGGAAGATGGAGAAATAAATGTGGTCCTCGGCAAAACTTCCAGTTTATCAATATGGATATTGGCAAATGCACGGCGGTGGGGGATATATCAGTCTGGACTTCCTGTTTTCCTCCACTTGCTGAGGAGCAGCGCTTCCTTGGGGATAAGCCCAGATGTCATGTGTTCTCTATCAGTGCCGTTGACATAGTAGTCTGGATTCCGCTCAATTCTGATTGTGTGTCATCTTGGGAAGGAATACTGTTTAAATGTTAGCATTTAAAATGAAACTCAGGTGAGAGTTGGAGGGCAGGTGACCATGAAAGCCTCCCTGTGACACCAGTGCCACCTGTCCCCATGGAAGTCTCCACCTCTGCCTTTTCCCTTTCTCTGATGTTCCTGGGTCAGAAATCATTACTCTTCATTCCACATCCCTCTGCAGACCTCCCCCGCACATCCTACCCTCAGTGTCACGCTTTCTGGGGGAAGGAGAGGTATATCAGTACCTTAATTTTGTATCTGTCCTCATCAAACACAGAAGGTAGCACTTAACTGTACCAAAAGAAAAGCTTTTAAAGGGCTCCACCCTGAATGGGAGTAGTTAAGGTGAAAGTGCCCTTGAACGTGACTTGTGGTTGCAGATGTTGAGAGTCTAAGCAGCTGACTCTCCCGAGTGCTGTTCTTTTTCCTTCCTTTGTATCCTTTATTTCTTGTCCTTCTAACAACATCAGTAGACTATCTAAAAATATAGAAAATGTGTTAAGATAACAGTGTTTTAAAAGATTTTTATAAAAATCCATCTTTATTCTTATATGTGCCTGGACACCTGAGTGTATATATTTTACAGGTTGGCAAACATTTCCTAAATTTCTATTATATGTGCTCACTTCAGCAGCACATATACTAAATTTCTATTATACCCTGAGTTTTTTAAGCCCCCCAAACGCCTGGAGTCTCACAAACTGTTCGTGGAATTTCGTCCCCTTCTCCATTCCCAAGGTCTCTGCTAATTTAGGCGCTTATCTCTCACCATGGCAAATATAATGTCCTGCAGCTGGTTTCCTGTCTCCAGGCCCCTCTTCTGCCTCAGAAATTAAGTTTCTAGAGCACAGACTTGAGGGCATCTGCCCTCTCTGTCTGGACCTGGCCCCGGCTCCTAGTGCCTGGGGGGGAAGCCCACCCTCCTGGGCCTGGTCCCCGCCTCGGCCAGGCTAAGACGGAGCCGTGGCTCTCTCTGCTGGCAGTGATCTGTCCAATTTCTCCACTTTGCTGCAGCCTGGAGCTCTTCTCAGGGATCCGCACTGGGCTATCTTCGGCAAGCCTTCTCAGATCCTCCTCCCAGGGTACCAGAGTTCTCGGGGCACCTTGTTTACAGCTGTCTCACAGGCCAGCATGCTGTGTCTGCATCCTCAGAACGGAGACCCCAGCTCCCAGAGCCAACACAGCCGGCACCGTGCTTAACAAATGAGGCACAGCTCCTATCTTCGCAGAGGCAACAATCCATTCGGGGAAGACCGACACGGTTTAATTAAAAGTGCAGTGGGCATTCGTATCCTCCAGAACTGTAGAGCGCTACAGCAGCAAATAACCAGGGGACCCCAGCTGGGACAGAAAGCAGGAAAGACTTCCTGCAGGGGAGCCGTTGCACAGGGCAGGAGGTGGCTGGGGGTGAGAAGGGAGATCTGAGTCGGGCCTTGAACGGCAGGTAAAATCTACATGAGCAGAGAGGAAGACGCAGTGAAGACAGTATATATTTTTTTTCCCTATTGAGTCCCTTGAGGAAGGTCGTGAAAATGCATGGATGTTTTATTCTTCAGCGCTTCAAAGTGTGAGGCATTTGTGAGAACCAGGACCCATTGGTTGTCCTCACCTCTTGGGGATCTTTCTCCCTGGACTTGTGCTATCTCTGCCCCTGGTGGAGAGAGACTGGGTGAAACAGGTACATGGGGCTCCCTTGGCCTGTGCTCCTAGCTGGGGCCGCCGAGCAGCAAGATACTGCTGGAGCTCCAGACCCAGGTGGCTGCATTTACTAGCAGCCATCCACCACCAGCAGCCTTCCTGGATGCTATGGGTGCCAAAGTGGAGGTTTTGGGAAAGCAGTTTGGGTTCCCATGTAGCCTGATTTCACTCTTCCTCCGCCTGAACTATTTTGAGACACTCCTGCCATCTTTCTCTCTCCCACACATACCGTTACTATGACTAGAATATAGCTAGTTCGAGCTAACATATGTTCTTATAATTATGTTGCTAGCATGATAGATTATTTATTCTACTCATTTCTTTCTTTTTTTTTCTTGAGTCCCAGCTCTGTGTACCAAGACTACAGAGGTTGTTTAAATAAAGAGATACTAACGCACCTTGACAGCTGCTTATATTAAAAAAAAAAAAAAAAAAAAAAAAGGAAAAGCCCCAACCTTTAAGAGGTCTCAAGTCTGCATCCCATCTGTTTAATATGCAACCTAATGGTGCTACTGTGAGGCTCACTTTCCCACTGGGAAGCAGCTGAAGGGAGAATCAGAGGTTCTGTCTGCTAAGCTGTCAGTCCCTGACTGTGGAGAGCAGTGCATCCAGCCCTGCTGGTGTGTTACCTTGCTTGGGAATCAGCATTCACCTAGAGGAATGCTCCGTGACTGGGCCAATCAGCACTGGGACTGGAAAGGGCCCTTATCATCTTTGGGGCCAGACTTACCCTATTTCTGATGGAGAATCTGAAGTCTAAAGCATGGTGTCTTGCTGGTGGTGGGGCAGTATCAGTGAAAGGCAGTCCCCAAAGTACATACTCTGGCTCTGAATCCAGTGTCCTTTTCCCTACATGATGTGGGGCTGGAAAGCCAATGGAAATGGGTTCTGCTAGCCAGTCTGGAAGGCAAGCAGAAGCCGGGAATCAGCCACCCCAGTCTGCTTCCTATGACTTGTCTCTTCTCTTCTAGGGAAGAGAAGTTTCTGTCTCTTCTTTCCTAACTAAATTTAGTAATTTAATTAAGTCCAATAAGTTCCTATTTTATTGCCTTAAGGAAAACCATTTGGTCATTCATTCTAACATTTACTTCAGTGTCTCTTATATGTTACATATATTTATTGAGGATATGATAATCAGTCCAACAGAGTTCCTGCCCTCTAGAGCTTTCCAATATGGTGATGGACAGCTAAGTAAATAAGTCATTGCTATCCCAATTATTACAGTAAAGAAATACCACAATGTGTGTGCCATGAAGTGAATTACACAAGGTCCCATGGAAGCCCAGAGCAGGGGACTCTATCCCAGGCTGTGTTAGGGCTGGGAGGTCTCAGGTTCTTGAGCTACAACTTGACTAGGTAGTCTCTTTGAAGCTTGTTTCTTTGTTCTCCTAACTTCCTGAATCAAGTGTGAGGCTGTCCAATGGAGGATGCAAGAGAAGCACAAGAAAGATCCCAGTCTTCCAAGGACTTAAAAGACTAATTGGGAAAAAAACTTCATACTTACAGAACAAGGAGGAAAAAATCCAAAGTATTTTGTAGGCCAGTGCTATGTTATATGATACATACAATAAATATTTTTTTTAAATTCAGAAAGGGGAAAGAGTAGAATGAGTTAGAGTAGGCAGAAATAACTGTGTGGGAGAGATGGACATTCATTTGGGTTTTAAATAAAGTGTAAGATTTGCTTAGATGAAGGACAGGTTAGGGAGGATCCTCTAGGCATGGAGTTGGGGAAAGATTAACAAAGCCTGCAGAAGGAGTGAACATGGCAGACTGGGGAAGAGCCAAAAGGCTGAAATGATTTGTAATAGTTCTTAACCTAATGATTGCCCAGCTGGATTGTAAATTTCACATACACAGGGTGAGCACATGTCTCAGGTAGCCCTGGACAGGCCTGGTTTATGTGCCTGTTTTCCTGGTATAATTATTAACAGAGCCCCCTTCAAACACTCATCAAAGTGTTCCGGTTAAGAATGATTAAACAAGTATCGTTTCTGATGAATCCTGAATGTTAATCTTGACCTTGCCTTTTTGTCTTAGAGTGTATGCTTGAAACCATTGCTTCTCCTTTCTGTGCCTTTGCTTACCCATGAAACGCTTGCTGCTTTCATTTCTTCCTAGGAACTCGTGGAACCCAAAGAAATCTTCAACCTCATTCTACTCTTGGTAGAACATAACAATTCACCCTTAGAGGCTGAAGAGAAGTAAAAACTCACTCATCTCTGCTCTGGCAAAACATGTGTGTTCTCTCTCCTCCCAAGTGAATTTCCAGGTTTTCAAAGATCTGTCTTTGTCTAAAAGGGTTGGAGAACTGAGTTGGATGACTTGGAAAGTGTTTAAAAATTCTTTGGACAGAGGCATCATAGAAATACCAGGTGGCCATTGGGAAGTGAGGGGGTGGATTCTATCCAGTGGTGGCGCCATTTATCATATTCACTTGGATGGGCCAACTAGGATTCTGGAGCAGGGACTAAAGGACTGCCCGACATGGGACTTGCTCTCGCTCTCACAGCTGGTAATCCCAGCCTGGATGGGCCTGGGCTCCAGCTCTTGTAATCACGCCTCAGCTCTCTTCCAGCTAGGAGGGAAGATTCTAGTTGCTGGCATAGTCAATCCAACACCTTTTTATGAGTGCTGAATTTGCAAAAATAATAAACAAAAATGAGATTGTGTGTCATTTCAGCATATGTTCTCTATAATGACATAAGATGGTGATATCAAATTACTGGCTAATTTAATTGCCTGGAAAAATTAATTTCTAAAAATGCCAAATGATTTCCAAATCAGATAGATTAGGGAAGCAGCATCTATTTTTGGTTTTCATTTGGGGAGAAAGACATACAGCATTAGAGAATTTTATTTTCTTTGAAGATCTCTAAAAACTACTTTGTCCTGGGCTGGGATATGAACTCAGTGTAGGGGTATGTGGAGAAAAAACACTTTTATTTTCATTTTATTTCTGAGTTACACTTATTTTTATTCTAGTTCTTCTTGTCAATTTGTGTTAAAATTGTGGAGAATTGGCCTTGTTTGTTAACTGGCCTGTGAATTATGCATTTCTGGTACAATTTAGAGTACCAAGGCATAAAAAATTGCCTGAAGTTTGCCCAAGCCCAAGTTTGTGGTTCTATGCCTGAGGCAGGTGATGAACAATTATGGTGACATCTTTGACCCTGGGTCAATGGTTTAACAGACTTTAACCCATTCCTCCTGGAAGGAGACCCAATCTTTCCATTATTCATTTGGCTCTAGTAAATCTTACTCCTACACATCAATACTCAGATGCGGCAATGCATAAAGTGTCATTGATGGATACTTTTGTTACCCTTTGAACCACAGAGATGAGATGTTTGGGACAGTGGCCAAATGTAGCTTGGCTACCTGCTTCAGCAGCCAGGAACCTTCAGGAACACAAGAGCATTTGAATTTGGAGGACCCATGTGTTGCAGAAGCATCCTTTATGTAGAGACTCTGTATATGTTTTCCAGCCTTGATTGTAATTGAAAAATGAGGCCAATTTTATTGTACATTTCTGTTATTCTTTTTAATAAAAGTGTGCACATCTGATTGGGTGGGCATCAGCAATGGCAGCCTTCTTGTTTTAGCAAACTATGGAATTTGAAAGGCCATTGTATAAGTTTAAAGGAAGAGGTCTTTGCAAAAGTAATGGAACCTAGCAGTCCATTATTTATCAGTCAGTGATAAAAGGGGGAAACAGCCAGCTCAATGGAGTGGCTCATTTCAGATGCTCTGATTAAGGAGGCCGCCTTTATCAAAGTTGGCCTTCAGACAATTTTCATTAATACATTTCCAGACTGATGTGCTATGCCCTGTTGTCTTCTGTAAAATCCCAGATCTACTTGGCCTCTTGCTTATTGGTACAGTTTTTATTTCAAAAGGTGATGAGGTTAATATTTCTAGAAATAAGGATTTAGCCCTTAACTGATTTTAAAACATCTCACCAAAAATGTCATCCTTTGTGGTACTGATGAATGCCCCTAGGCCAGCTCTAGGCAAAACTGTGAAGTAGGCCAAGTTTATTTTCGACTTTCCAGACTGCCTCCAAATGTGGTCATTTTCTTTCCTTTCCACCTTTTCCCCCACTCTCAAGCCCCCTTCCTCCACTTCCAACATTATCCTTCTCATGCCCTTGATTTTTTTCTTTTATGCTAATAAAGGAATAATCCAGAAACCTCACTAGCACTAAGGTACTAGTGACTTTTCATATTACCCTTCTTAGGGTACTTGCATTTGAAAAGGACATGATGAGGGACCCCTTTAAACCCATGGATGGGATCTCCGATGGCCAGCTTTCAGGCATTGGTAGGAATGTTCTATCAATAAGTAGCTCTCGTAACCTTCTTATTTCGCCAATTAGGAGTTCCAGACTGCATGAGGACCCTTGTTAAAGAAAACAAATATTAAAAAAAAAACCAGGCTCCCAATATGATTATGGGAGTACTTTTAATAACTGTTAGCAATGGAGGAGGCAGCATGTTGTCATAGTGATAAGGCATGCCGCAACCACATTGCCTGGCTTGAATCACAGCTCCACTTCTTCCTCTCTTTGAGACATTGGCAAGTTCTGAGACCTCTCTGGATCTCAGTCTTCTCATCTATAAAATAGGAACAATAATGGTCATGTGCCTCACTGGGTGGTTGTGAGAATTAAATCAGTTAATGTGCTGATAGAGTTGGGAAAATGTTTGGCATGTGGTAAGCACTGAATAAATGGTAGTGATGATAATGATGATGATGAGGATCATGATGAAGATGATGACTGAAAACATCTGAAAAGTAGAAGGGTAAATTTGTGCAAGACCTATTATTTATTCGGCCATGATTTTTAATATGTGTTTGGATTCCTAGATCACTTGCGGTAACCCCCAGCTGCCCAGGGGTCTGCAGTCGTAGCTGGAGTTTGGATTAAAGGAACATCCTGGTTGGTCCCCTTTAGCAGAGAGCAGGAAAGGGGGAGGTAGTCAGCGCCAAGGCAGGATTAGACTTTGGATCACCCAGAGTTCCAAAACCCAGGAGTTCTCTGAGATATGTTCATCTTTCAGTTAAGGCTCCATTTATTTCCCTTGTGTTCAGGGCTCAAGGAGAGAACTACTATTTCCTTTGCTTTATGAATCATGGTTCTGTTCTGCCATTTTGGGAAGGGCCTAGGGCCCCTCAACAGTGTTATCACTGTACAATTCTCTCAATTGAAGGCACACAGCAAGGAGTATTTCCTTTTTAATGTAGTTATAAATGTCACATCAGTTTGAGATTTAGGAATGGATCCAGAGCTCTGTTTCCTAGTCAAACAGGGTATAATTAGAGTGGGACTCTGGGCCCATCCCTCACAAGACATTGTAACTGGGGAAGGTGAAGCAAGGAGCTGGTTTGCTTCCTCTGGATCAGAGAGGTATCTGGAAAAGGAGCGCCTTCTTGCCAATCATCCTCTAAGCTGCTCTATGTGGATACTTGCTCCAAGTCAGAGAATTGATTTGTTTCCCCAGAGTAACAATGCCTGCTCTCCCGAGAAATAACGTGTTAGAGTTTTCATTCATCCACAGAACCCCTGAGCTGGGGTGAATGTATGTGGCAGGAGAGACACTGCACATTGTCACTTCTGGTTTCCTCAAGACAGGCCAAGGAGAAATCAAATCACTTAGAAAAGCAGTTCCGTTAGGATTAACTTGCAATCAGATTCTACCACCAAAGTACAGAAGGTTTGTAGAATGGCTCTATGAATGAATGAATGAATAAATGAGCAAACAAATACATGCTTGGCCAACCAAACTCTTTGGAAGAACTTTCTGGCATCATCCATGCCCTTAAGAAACATTTATGACACATCTTCCATGTAACAGACTTTCTGCTCGAGAGAGTTTGGTGTCATAGTCATTGCTCTCCAGAGGGTCTCAGTTCATCTAGAGAAACAGATGAGGAAACCAAAAATGACCAAAGAGCATGAGTTTATCAGAGGTCTGTACCAAATTCATAGGAAGGGCTTGCACCTACCTCTGCCTGGGAATAAAGAATCAGGGATCATTTCCCAGACTGTGTGATGCCCCAGACTGAGTGAAGAATGAACAGGTGTTACTAGGGCAGGGAAGGGAGGAACAGCATCCAGGGAGAAGGAACAACAGAATGTGCAAAAGAGAAGGAGGGATTTGCCACACTGCAAAACTTCCAATAGGACTCATACCAATAGGGGCAAGTTATTAAGGGACTCAGGCCAAGCAAAGGAGCATGGACTCTGGTCTAAACACAGTGGCAGTGTTGGGGGTGGTTGGGCAAGAACCAAAAGTTTCTAAGAGAGAGTGTAACCTGATTGAATTTGCCTTTGACTGGAGCTAGGGTATGGAGTGAAGGTTATGTAAGAGGGGAGAGCCCAAGGCAGGACAAGCAGTTAGGGGACCGTTGGCCTAATTCAGGCAAGAAGCTAGGGAGGCTTGAATGAAGGCATGGCAGTGGGTGTAGAGAGTATTCCTACTTGAAGTACCTCAAGCTTGAAGGCACTTTTGAGGTAGAATCAGCATGACTGGATTGGATGTGAAGGTGAGGTGGAGGGAGAAGTCTGAGCTGCTGCCTAAGTCTCTATCTTGATTGGCAGATTGAATATAGAGGGTGGTGTCATTCCTGAGGACAGTCTGGGAGTAGTTGCTGGTTTAGATAATGGAGATGGGGTAGGTAGAAGGTGGAAAAGGGGGGAAACCATGCCATCAGTGTCGAGTCCAGAAGCGTCCATCTTTCCTGTTCATGGCGGTTGCCCCTCACCACCATCCCAGATAACTGTTGGGAAAATGAGGGAGTCTGGTACTTTTCTTTTTCTTTTCAGTCACTTCCCTCCCAGCAAGCATAACAAATACGTATGGTTTCAGATACCATGCTAGGCCTCGGAGAAACAGTCACGAATAAGGGACAGGTCCTGTTAGCAGGGTCTCTTTCCTTGGCACTGTCCTTGGCCTGCCCCATCCTGCACTTACGCTTGATGCACTTTAATAGGAGATTCTGGAAGAATTCTTTTATCAGGAAGAATTCATTCTAATGGTGGTATTTCCCCAGCATGCCAGACAGTAGGAAAAATGCGTTTTGGCCTATGAGGACCTCCTGGTGTTTCAGCAAGCAAACCACTAAGATGGCAGTCTACTCTTCTTCACCTTGGACCGTCCTCCCAGTTCTAACCCCTTGCTTATTCGGAGACTAAGCATTCTCGATTAATAGTAAAAGGCTCTCTCATCTTTGGAATGAAAGAAAGACCATTTTAGAGGTTTAGGAGTCCTGAATCCTTATACAGTACAAGGAACATAAATTCCCTTTCCCCCAATCAATTTAGTTACCCTCCGGCAGCATTAAACATTTAACAGAGATGGAATCAGAACCACCTTCCCTCCACCCCCTCTCTGTCTTTTCCCCAGTAATCCCCAGTATAGGCCCATTATTCAGGGGCCCTCAAAGCATTGCATTAGCAGAAACAAACTTCATAGGCTTTCACTGTACCCCGGAAGCCAAACATAGATTAAGCTGAAAGAGACTTACAGTAGGAGAAAGCAATAGTTGATTCTATATAAATGATGCCTCTCTCATCTTGATTTTGGCATAAAAAACCCTGAGTATTGGGTAAACCTGGAATGACTCTTTTCTGCCTGTCTAACCAGGTGATGCAAGAAGCTTCTTTCAGGCCAAGAGCTTGAATAAAGTGAGACTAAAATGCAGGAAAAATACAGAAGAGGGTGGCATCATTGCCTGGGTTTCCTTAGCCCAGCTGCCCCTGAAGTCAGCAACCCACAGAATTATGTTAGAAATTTTCTGGTCAAGGGGCGCCTGGGTGGCTCAGACGGTTAAGCATCTGCCTTCAGCTCAGGTCATGATCCCAGGGTCCTGGGATTGAGCCCTGTGGTGGGCTCCCAGCTCAGTGGGGATTCTGATTCTCCCTCTGCCTGCCGCTCCCCTGATTGTGCTCTCTGTCTCTCTGACAAATAAATAAATACAACCTTTAAAAAAAAAAAAGAAGTTTAAAAAAAAAAAAAAGAAATTTTCTGGTTGGAACCAGCACACAACATAGAACAAGGGAGGTATTGCCTAAAAGAAATTCACGTGGAATAAGACAAAGGTCTTGAGTTCAACTGTGGGGCCACAGCAGAAGAATATTGACAAACTGGGCCTATGACAAAGAGAGAATTAGAACCATGCAGGCCATGAAAGCAGGCTATAGGACCCATAGTCTGGCTCACAGGGCCTGGAAAAGCTTCGAGCAATGAGGCTGGGGTGGGAGGAGAGGGGGCAACATAGCAATCTTCAGATGCTTGAAGGATTATCACATGGAATAAGGACAGGTCTCTAACCCTTGGGCCTTAAAATCTAATCCATTGTTTTATTTTACATTTGAGATACCTGATGTCCAAAGAGTTAAACAACTTTCTTAAGAGCAGCCCCAAATACCTACATCCTATCCTATGAAATAGGGGTCATGGGTCAGAACACCACTGAAGTCCCGACTCTTTGGTGGCACCTACCATCGCACTTAAGAACTGAAGCAACATAGTTCACATTTTTGAAGACCAAGCAGGTACAAAGTCCTATGCTGGATGCTAAGGGCGATTCAAGCAGCATACTTTGACCTCTGCCTACAGAAACTTCTAGTCTTATCAGGGGAGAGAAGACTGATACCCAGGAGGATTGGACTGTCTACAGCAGGCAATATAATGGAGGTCTAAAGAGAAACAGGAGGGTGGATGTTCTTGGGAGTTTAGAGATGAGAAATATTATTTCAGCTGAATGGCTATACAGGTGTTTATACACGATAGATTATAAATTTCTTTCTATCTCTCTCTCTTTTTCTCTCATTAGCTTGTGGCTTCTTGGAGGGCTGAAACCCTGCCTTATGCTTTTCTTTTATCCCTATAGAGTACCCAATATGATCCAAGCAAATAACGAATGCTTAGCTTAACTTAAATTAAAAAAAAATTTTTTTAAAGATTTTATTTATTTATTTGAGAGAGAGTGAGAGAGAGAGAGAGTGAGAGCATGAGTGGGCAGAGGGAGAAGGACATGGGGCTCCATCCCAAGGCCCTGGGATCATGACCTGAGCCAAAGGCAGACACTTAACCGACTGAGCCACCCGGGAGCCCAAGTTAAAAATTTTAAGATGAATTTTTTAATGCAGATGTCCTCTTTTTTAAGCTCACCTGTTCACACAGTCATTTTTCAAAGAGGAACAAGGGCCCCTTTAGGGTGTGGCTGGGGGGCCGTGGGTCTGGAACACACTGGGGCCCTGTTCTCCCTTAGGTCTTGTTCTTTTGCTTGAAAGCTGATAAGGACATTTGTTTTCCCTTAAGATATTAGGACAGTCATGGGGATTCTCTGGTATCCTATTCTGCTCTATTTTCCACAAGGAATGGGAAGGAGGAAAAGAATGTTCCAGATCAAAATAGGCCTCTTTCATCGTGTTTTGGGAAGAACTGGGTTTTTCTGGGGCTGTCCAGCTTCCCAGATAAACCCAGAGGTTTCTCTTGTAAGAGGTGGAATATTGTCACCTAACCCATGAACTAGGTCTCCAAACTAAAACAGTGACCGTCTGCTTTTTGGAAGGCCAACCATGTGCGAGATTCTTTGTTAGCAAGACAGTAGAGAGAAAAAGACAGTGAACCAGGAGCCAGGAATCCTCAGTTTTAAATGAGGTGTTTCCACCAGATGACCCCTGAAGTTCTACCCCAGTTTAACAGTTTTCTTCCATAGAAGAAACAAATGTTTAGCTCTTAGTCCAATTCAGGTCCTCCCCAGCTGGGGAGAGGAGGTGCTCGGGCTGCAGGAGACAAGAGTCCTATGAAGTTCCTCTTGGTTGTGAACCCTAGTTTGCAGGCAAGCTTCGTGGAGAAAAATCCTGTGCTCAAGGAAGTCACCCCTTCACTGAGGTAAAACACATGCAACTCACTGCATTCACATCTGCAAGACATCCTCCAACCCATTCCACGCAAAAGTCCACGCAGCAGCCCGTGGCCAATAAAAGAGCCTACACAATAGTCACTAAGTTCTGTGGCACCAAAGAGAAGCAGCCCCCGCACCGGCAAGCGGTGGGGGGTGAGTGGGGACGAGCAGGGCTCCTCTTTCCACGGTTGCTCTGGTCCTCACAGCCCCAACTTCCTCACTTAATTGTCAAAGAAAGGAGATATGTGTAGAATCTCCAATTGAGGCTTGGGTCAAGTTAGAAAAGGCTTTCAGTTTCTATTTGTAGAACGATTTCACCATATATGTATCTCCGAAGCGGCCTGAGGAAGGGGCTAGGGCTTAGCCTCTGCCCCCGCTGACCTTCGCCAGCACTTAATCTCCACGGAGCCTCTCTAAAAGGGGGATAAGCCCCACAGGGATGTTGTGTCAGGCTACTAATGACTGTAAAAGGCTTTGAAAACCCCCAAGTACTGGAGGAATGCCTCTCCCAGTCAGGCGAAAAGGAAAACAGTGTATTTCCAGGACACTGTCGCCTGAAGCTTCACTCTTCCCAGGGTGAGGGACCTTGCAGCTTCTCTCAATCCTGAGCAGGACTTGGGGGAACCAATTTTCAGACTGTTTAAGGACCCAGAAACTTCCAGGTAACAAAGAGCTCGGCCCTGGAAGAGGGAGGGGAATTCAGGATAGCGGTGTGGGGGAGCATGGGAATACAAGAAGGAAAGCAAAGGGAGGAATTTTAAAATCCTCTTACTACATCAGAGCTGCCGCCCAAATGCAAGGGTGCTGGCAAGAGAGCAGCGACAGTTACTGAGTGTCTGGGTAAGTGTATGAATCCAAGGGGCATTTATGGAGTTTATTATGTTCTGTAGCTTGTATATATTCTTATATGTGATATATGTTCTAGAATATATATATATATTTTTTTTCTCATGTCAAGTAAATCCCTCAGAAGAATCCTTCAATATTTTTCAAGCTTGAAGCATGTACACATTAAGAGGCACCAAATGCAAGCCATTCCCAGTGTCACAGTGCATAGTGTACATGCACCGGAGTGAGTGCCCAGAGTTACTGTCAAGTAGTGAGCCCATAAACCCATACCATCCCAGGACCTGGTGGTCAGTGCATGGGCCCATGTATAAAGCTTTTTTGGTTATCCATTTCTTAAAATGAAAGTATGTTTTGTTACCAGTTTTCAACACTGCAGATTAGGAACATCTCCAAAAAAAATATCCTGCAAATGAATCAAATATAAATACACAATATCTTAAAAAGGTTAGAGAAATTGAATGCTTAACAACATAATAGGGTTTAGGCACAGTCCTTCTGTTTCCACTTCTCTGGAAACACCTCCTTTTCTTGTGGGCTTCATTCATTCCACAGATTGAGGACTGACAAGGAACCAACATTATACCAAGGTGACTGAATTGTACATTCTTCAAAAAAGAGGTGTCTGATTTAGCTTACCATCTAAGTAGACCTCCTTCCTCTAAAACACACGCCAAATCCAACTGGAGAAAGGTTATATTAGAATACAGGTTGCTGGAGGTGGCTCTTAAAGTCTAGTTTTCCAAATTGGCAGGTATGTTTGAGAACCGTTCCGTGTTCCCTGATGGGGTTCATTGTTCTTCTCACGTGTTTCCCCTGCATCTCGGGCTCCCCTTTGCCTCGGGTCTCAACACATCAGCTTACAGCTTTGTCTCCAGTGTTTATCTCCTCCACTGGACCATGAGTTCCTTTCTATTTCCAGCCTCTAGCACAGGGTGTAACAAATAATAGATACTCAATAAACATCTGTTGAATCAACAAGTGATCCCTAATTCAGCCACAAGAGACTAAAACCCCACGCCATCTTAGGAATGGAAATGGCTTACATGGACACTCCCACGATATTTTAATAAGTTTGTTGGAGTGTTCTAAATAATGGGTTGGTGAGAGTCGGGAGTTTTGTAAAGAAGGGAAGAGGACAGAACCAGTGGGTAGTGTGGATGAGTCTGGCCCCTCAGACAGCAGCCAGTAGTCTGAAACTCTCATTGGATCCTTCTGGTCAACCTGGGTGTTTTTAGTGCTTCTCTGCATAAGGCACAGACTACAGAGTCCGATAATGGAGTTAAGGTTTCTATTGTCCCTTCCTTTCCTGGACTCCTTTGCTTCTTCTGTACTGCTATTATCCCATTCCCCCCAAAAAATCTCAGATGGCAAAGGTGAGCAGAAAGGGGGGGTGTGGTAATGACTTGGAGGGATGCCAGTCGTAATCCAGCTCAGCAGCAGTGGAAGCATGGGGCTGGGAAAGTCCCAGGGCCTGGAGAGGAGTGGCCAGTATCCCTGCCATTAATGTCACTCCACTCCTCATACCCATGAGGTTTGCTGTCACACCCTATCAACTAGCCAATGAAATAATGCTTGAAAAAATATTTCAGAGATAGAGTGCTGTATAAATATAAAGTATCATTATAATTGTTATTAAATCTTGCCAGAGTAAAATATTTCCTTTAGGATGAAGTTGTTTGGCACATGGGAAAAATTATCCCCGCTGTCAGCCTTACAAATAGCTAGCAAACATTTACTAGTCTACCATGTGTGGGAGAAGGGGGAGGCCGTGGAGGTTGGGGGTCTCTCTCTATATACGTATACCACATGCCTTCCCTCAAGAGGCACATGGAAAATGCAATGAATGAAATCATTCTTGCACTCACCTGGTTTAAATCATGACTTGCCTGGTCAAGGGGGCGGGTGCCTATTTTAAGGTCTTTGAGGAGCCATGCAGAAATCAAGGTTTTTATTTCAGGTGGCCCACTGAATGATGACTTCTCCAAGCCTCAGTTTCCTTTTATAATATGAAAGAATGGAGAGAACTGACCACCAAGGTTCCTTTCCATGTCTGGTAAATGTGATTCTCTGCAGCTAATAGTTCTTAACGCATAGGTCTGGGATGCGGCCGGGAACACTGGGACGGAGAGAGAAATGTTCAGAGATCCTCGAAAGAAAAGGGTCAGGGAACCAGGGTGCAGCTCGGGATGGAAGTGGCTCAGAGCTCCAGCTTCCACTCTTCTCCTTGCTAGCTGCCCGGACTTAGGCAAGTCCTGTACCCTTCCTGTCCTTGGTTTTAGTGACAGTAAAATGTGCAGCTAGTAAGTCCCACCTTAGTAGGTTGATGTGAGGCTCAAAAGGGGTATATGAAAAAACTATTGTGTAAGACACTCTTCAGTCATAGGTCATTGCTAACTCTGGCTCTGCCACCAGCTTCAGGGGGACATAGGCACTGTCCAGAGGTGCTCCTCTGAGGTCTCTTTCGGTTTTAATAGTCTATTCTTTTGTGATGATATTTCCAGGTTCTTTTTGTGAAACACCCTCTTGTCTAGCTGTGTGTCTTAGAATCATCAGATATAGATATTTTTAATTAGAAGGGGCTTCGGTGTCATTGAGTCCAGCATGTAGTAATTATCTTTATGGACTCCTGGACAATGGGTTAGTTATCATGGTGGGGAAACCAGGCCTAACAAAGGGGCCGATTGTGATTTTGAACAGTGTTACACTTCAGGAAATTTTTTCCCTATTGAGCCAGATCTACTCTTGGGTAAATCCTACTTTCTGTCATCTGGAACCCTAAACAACCTAAAGTTATTTGCATTTGTTCTATCTCAAACTCCTCTCTTGTCCAGGTTAATCGTCTTTCGGCTTCACAGATAAGGAGAAAGAACAAAGTTAAGTGGCTCATCCCTGATTACATAGTGGGACACATCAGGATCAGGGAGAGCTTCCTGCCCGAGGTTTTACCACTGTGGCTTCCCCCTCCTGAGACACATAGAAATGGTCTTTGAACTTATGTAGGGAAGTCCCTGTTTCATTCTGCCAACAAACCACAATCCATTGCTTTGTTTTGAACTCCTTTGTTTAGCTAAATGTTTTCATTAGATTCATTAAAAAGGTTTTCCTGGTTGACCAAGATTGACTCATTAGCCTATGTGTGTGTTTGGACACACGCACACTGGGAACCAACCTATAACTAGAATGATGAATGAAACTTTGGGGGAAGCCGTCCCACGTTCATGTTTTTCCATTAAACTTGAAACAATATAAGGAAAAGAGGTAACACACGGACACAGAAGAAATATCTCTGAGTTTTAAAGGAATGCTCTCAACCTGAATGAATCCAGCGATGTAAAAAAATAAAGGAACTAAGGGGAAAAGATCGGGGAACAGAAAAGTTAGGAGCCTTTGAGTTTCGTTTTGTTAGGATGTAGGATATTACCCTGGGTCACTCAGTTTTAAATGTTTAGATGTTTGTCTTAAGAGGGAGGTCGGCACAACAGAAAAATGCACAGTAGTTACATTTTGTGTGGCACCGAAGGAAAAGGGTGAGAGTAGAGGGGAGGGCACTGTCCCACTTGCTGAGCTCCTGTGGAGGGGTTGCCTAGGTCCCTGAGAAGCTTGGTGGTGAGCAGAGGAAAGCAAGCAGCCTGTGACTTCTGGAATCGAGTAGTCATCTTTCCCTTAGAAAATTTTGAGCATCCTAAAGGGAGATAGGGAGGTCACTCGGGACTCCCTGCCTCCTCGCAATACCAACCATATTGTATAAGTAGGGAAAACGAGGTCAGGCAAGGCAGTGACTTGTGGGGCACCATCTAATCAGTAAGCGAGGCAGAGCCAAGCCGAGATCTTTGGTCTCTGAGCCTGAGCCCTGTGCTCTCCCGACGGCATCACTGAACAGAGTAGATGACTTAATTCTCACCGTCCAAAAGATGGACACCCGAGAAACAATTGCTCCTTCTACCCTCTGAAAGCGTGAAGAGTTATGTCTTCTATCCAGCCACAAAGAAAATCTTACTGTCCGCTCCTTCAGTCATCATGGTGCAAAATCACAATCACTTCAGAAGCATTTAGATTTAGCATCTTATAAGGTTAAGATATTTGTCTTCTATATTTACTGGAACCGATGGAAGAATTTCAACAGCTGTACAACTAGAGCCAACAAGACAGACAGACAGACAGACAGAAAGAGAGAAAGAACTAACCAGGCTCTCTCTCTCTCTCTTTTTTTTCCCCCTCAAAGTAAGGGAGGAAAAATAACATTAACACAAAGGAACACTCTTACTAAGAGTAGGTGGAGAAAGGCATCTGAAAAATAATACCTCAAGATGCATTGAAACATTTTAGGGAATTAGGGAATTCTGATCTCCTGAAAAAAAAGAAAATTAATATTAAAGACAAGCTGTGAGTTTCCATCTGGCCTTGCCGCTTTCGACTAACGCTTCCATGACGGAATTCATCTGTCCATCAACTGTCAAAAATTCTCCTGTCAGTAAATCCCACGATACCCCGGCAAGCCCACCCCGCTCAAAATATTCCATGCCACAAACTATTCCGAATTCTGAATTCTTTTTTTCAGATCTCTGTACATGAAAATTGTTGCTTCCCCCCACCCTTCTTTTTTTTCTCTTCGGTTTCTCAAAATCTCTCCCACCCACACCCTGCAGTGTGGGGGAGCTGAGGGAACTTGGGTGGAAAATTTGGGGAGCCCTCCATCACTTGGAGATTCCCACCAAGCTCCTTCTGAGCTTTTCCACTAGAGTCTGACAACAGACAGCCCACATCTGTTTTAAAGCCCTGAGTGGTTGTGAAGTGTGAACTCCCCACTGTTTAATGTAACTACATGACTATTTAATGTACACAGTGGTAGAGCCGCTCACAATGCCAAACTGTTGTGACATGCCTGAAGGACATATATAAACAGAATATACTGTGGTTTATTGTGACAAAGAACATCTATGCCACAAACAGGGAGATGGGTTTGTTGGCCAGGACCGTCAACTGAGAGAGGAAAAACGTCTGGGAGATCCTTTCCCCTACCCCCCTCACCCTTGTCAATGGTGAAATTGATATGGGGCTAATGAATCGATCAATCCAGAATGGGCATAGCATGCCCTATTTTAATAATTTCCAATCCAGAATTTCAAAACCACTTATCTTTTAAATTAATCTGAATATATAACGCAGAGGGAGGGAGGGGGGAGGACAGACAGAGAGGAGCGGAAACGGGGATTGCTGAAGATTTGGGCCTCTTCCCAGAGCCTTTGTTAACTTTTTTGGGTGTTAGGGCAAATGGGGGGAATATTTTGGGGCCACTTTCTGGTAGATTTGGGGGCCATAGTTTTCTGTACATTGTCATAGATGGAAAAACATCTACAGCTGCTGCTAGTGTTAATAAACTAAATAAGAGGGAAGACATTATGGCTTTGCAAATACATTTCATTTTTAATATGTTTCTCCCAAAGGTGAATTCTTGTACCTTCTGACATCTCATTAATCAATTGATCAGAATCTGTTCTTTTACATCTCATTGCTACAAGTCTAATTAACCTTTGCTAGTTAAATACTCACCAAAAAATCAACTCCAATTGTTTTCCTCTAATCCGAGCATTTCAGTAAAAGCTTTTCTTTTTTATCAGTCTTTAATTAGAAATTAAGTGGAAAAGATCTATACGGTGTGCTATCTACTGCTCCTTAGGGGATTTTGAAAACCTAGAATAAAATCTGTAGGCATGAACAATGTACAAAGATTATGCTCTTAGTAGGCCTCCATAGTGTAGACTCAGCCATCCTTGTGTATACGTTTAGGAAAAAGTCTCTTTTTTTTTAAATTCAAAATTGCTGTTTCTCGGAAAATAACCATTTCCATGGAAAACAAAGCAAAACAAAACAAACATCCTGAAACGACAACAAAAAAGTCCCTTTGTAAACAATACCGAGAAAGAGAAGGGAGATTTATTTTGAAAATAAATTCTGAACTGCTATTGTTGTTGGTATTTTAACTTCGGCTATTTTGGTACAGACTAAGATTATTCAACTGCGTCCATTATTTCTAGATTGAAAATACCAACGCTAAGGCCCTGTAATTAGGAAAACTTACTCTTGCCTCTGACTATTGCATTTTGGGGTTCACATGATTTGTATATTACTGTATCCTGTGGTTCGCATAATTTTCCCTAATAACTTAGCGGTCGCTGAGGGAATAAATCTGAGAAGGCCTTTAGAACAAAATCGTGGACGCTTTCCTGTTTGCCTCAGGACCGCAGCCTAAGTTCAGGCTGCAGATGAACCGTCCGGGGCGGGCACCGAGGACTTCCCTTAAAATGCGTGTATTAAAGGACAGTGTAAGGAAAGCAGCTCAAGAGAGGAGCCCGGGGAAGGAATCCAGCAACCCAGCAGCGGAGGGAAAAACCACTTCTGTAGAGCGGGCAAATGGGGAGTTTTGGTAGAAGGTCTTTTAGAAGCCGATCGTCCCTTACAAATATGGTCAAGTAGTCGTGTTTTGTTTTGACACGACTTCACATCATATTCTTCTCCACTCATCTGCTGCCTTTCATCACACTGAACATTACCATTACCGAGGAACACCTCGCATTAGCTCCTAACGTGCAGAAGTTTCTGGTTACACGGCTGCAGATGCTGGCTTACGCTACCACCCTTGCACAGCCGAGCGGACTCTAACGGGCTTTTATTTTAATTTCCTTTCTCCCGCCGGTTGCAACTTTGGAGACGGGCGTGCAACCCTCACCGCACAAACAGGGTTAGTGCCTCTTTAAGGAATATTTAAATTGCATTTCCTACTGTCAGTTAAGTCTCATCAATCATGTTTTTAATTAAAAAGAAGGACATCTACAGCCCACTTTCCACTCAAAGTGCATAATGAAATTCTAGACTGGGGCAGCGCTGGAGAGTTTCAGCACTGCTCAATGCATTCTGCGGCAGTGTGGGGGAGGTCAGAAACACTGGTGCATATGCAAGTGGCAAACAAATAACACTCCTGATAGGGCCGGGTGACATGTGTCAACCCTTGTCATCGAGAAACAAGAAAGGCAATGTGCCCAGACAAAGGGTAGGGTGGGATCTCTACACACTGGCAGAACCTGACCCACGCGTGAGGGCTTTGTGTAGCAGATGCCTCTGTCATTGTTCTGGGCCTCCCTCCCCAGTACCCCTGACAACAGCCACTGCCGCTGGCATTCCACCCTGACATCTGTTCAGCTTTATTGATGCGGCCCTGGAGGAATTCCCAGTGTAAACAGGGAATTCTCTAAGGGAACCCCATGTTGTAAAGGGATGAGCTGCATAATGCAAAGATTTAACCACTATTTAAAGGTGTGACACTTGATTGAAAGTGACTTGATTTTTACCCCCCTTTCCAATCCTGCCTCCCTCTCCACCCTTAACTGTATTTGGCAACACATCAGCTGCAGCAACACCCCACCTCCCCCTCCTCACCGCTTTGTTTTCCCGATGCATAACTGTTAGAAAGAAGGAAGGAGGGATTGGGGGGGCGGTGGGGGGGGGTGCCCGGGTACCACCGTCCGAAACAGCCACTTAAAAAAAAAAAAATTCCGGATTACAGTCAATTGAGTCTAGTTGTTGCGCTGGGATGCTGCCTGCTGCCCACCCACACTCCTGGTGAGAAACAGCCTGGAAGTGGCTTGGTCCCGTGGCTGAAACTAATGGCGTGGCTTTGTGCTCCTCACTAGGAGTTACCGTGGCAGCTTAGGGTCCCTGGGCAGAGCGTAGTCTGACCAGTTCTGGCCGGTCTAGAACTTAAGGGATTTGCCTTTGGAATTTTATGTTTTTGGCAATGGTGCTGTAGGATGTTAATAGGGATTTTTAAAAAAGCAGACCTGTTAAGAACTGCAATGCATCTCCCTTTGCCCCGGCAAATGTACGTGCGCTGGAAGGCCAGCTCTGAAAGCCTGCAGCCTCACTCAGCGTCTTGGCTGGTGTTCAAGTCCTGGGAGTGTCGTGAGAGCTCAAGGCAGCAATATTTTGTTGCTGAGGGTGAAATATGCAGAGATCCGTCAACAGGGTCCTACGCAGCATGACCGCGTCTAGTGAGGAGTGAACTTTTCTTGTTAGAATGCAAGGACAGAGTGTGTTTTGTGAGGCCGTGGGCTGGATTTGGATTTGTGTGGGTCCATCCCTCGACTCCCCTCCGATCGACTAGTGGATAGATAAAATTTGAAAACTTGCCATGACTCCCTCCTGCACTGATTCGAAATAAATGATGTTCTGTGTTATCATAATACGGGCAAAAGTAAATAGCAAAATGACCACGGTATGAAGTCCCGAGTTGTAACGGGAAATTGGTCTGTATCAGGGCCTAAGGTGTTGCTGACCTACCTGCTTTTTCAGAGAACAGATAGCTATCAAAAAAGAAGGTTGGAGTGTGTGTATGTGTGTCTGTGTGTGTAGATTAACCATAATCAGCAGGCCAGTTCTTCACATAGAGTTCTAAGATTTGCTTTCAGCTGGCCCTTTCCCTTCCTTTGACTTCCGTGGACTCATGTTGTGTAAGGCAACAGAGCTGTAAGTCAAACAAGCCCACCTGGCATTCAAGAGTGCAGTCCTTCCCACTGTCACAGATCGAATTTTTACTTAACACAACCACAGGAAGCCTCCAGATTTTTTTTTTCTCCTAAAAACAACTTATATATTTTCTTCTGACTGAAACAGTGCAGGATCGCTTTAGAAGATTTAGAGAATATGGACAAGCGAAAGATAATAAAATGGAAATGACCCATGAGCTCACCAGTCAGGAATAACCACCCGTCCCCTTGGCTAGCCCTCTTCTGCTCTTCTTTCTCTGTAGTTCAAAAAGAGTGATTATCCTATGTTGACTCTAGTGTAGTGTGTGTGTGTTTTTTTTAAACTTCCTAGACTATCTTTCAGTATCATTAAGTTTTCTACAACATATTTTAGATAATGATGCAGTATTCTTCTGTATGTCAGAGTCGATTATTCATTTTGGGACAGATGTGGTTTCCATTATGATATTTATTATGAGCGATGTTGCAAGGAATATCTTTGGAGGTAAAGCGTTAAGCATATCCAAGACTCCTTCTTTGGGACAAACCCTTAAAATAGAATTGCTGGGTCAAAGGCCCTATGTATTTTTAAGATTCTTGACCCATATTGCCACACGACTAGAAAGACTGTACCAATTTATACTCCCACCACCAGTGGAATCAGAGTCCCCCAAAGTGGAAGTCTTCTGGGCACATCCCCGTGCGTCCACACAGAACTGTGTGTGGTGGAGTTGCAGTCTTGATCGGTCCATAGGTTCATGGCAGCAATTCTGATTAATATGTACATTCCCAAATCCCTTCCCATCTGTATTTCTCTGCTTGCAGTGCTTGAAAAATAATAAATACAAACAGCTAAGTGCTGATAGAAGCCTCATAGTCTGGCAATATCCAATTTTCCTTCCTGTCCACTTTAAGGTGAAAAATTTGTGAGCTTCGACATTTTTTTTTTAAGATTTTATTTATTTGACAGAGAGAGACACAGCAAGAGAGGGAAAACAAGCAGGGGGAGTAGGAGAGGGAGAAGCAGACTTCCCGTGGAGCAGGGAGCCCGATGCGGGGCTCGATCCCAGGACCCCGGGATCATGACCTGAGCCGAAGGCAGACACTTAACGACTGAGCCCCCCAGGTGCCCCTGAACTTTGACATTTTTACCAGTCACAGATTTAAAGTATACTGGGAAGTAGAATTCAGGCCCAGTTCTGAAAAGGACATGTTTACACCCCAGCGTGTCCACCAAGACCCTCTAGGAGGTGGCAAACACGAGACCCCCGGCCGCGTCTTAGGTGAATACACCTCGGTTAGAACGCCCCTGCTGACACCCCTGCAGGTGGAGCAGGCCCCGCGAAGCCTGCTCCACCTGCACGGATTCTGAAGTCTGAATCTTCAGAATAATTTTGCAACAGTGGATACAGACCTTTTTTTATGTGTTATTGGTCTGGGAACAGCAACAGATTAAAAAAAATATTACCAGGTCAAATAACAGCTGTTATTATTAAATTCAGCTTTTATTATCAATTTGCCAGTAGAATCCGGCAGTTAAAAAAAAAAAAAAAAGTCTGCATCTGAGCTTTTTACTAATCAGTACTCTCATTTTGCTAATATTCTAACGACTGTCAATTTACTTCAGTGCTGCCATTTGCAGAATTTTCCAATTAGCAGCAAACCTGTTCCACCTTCTCCTGTAATTACGGGGGACTCAGTTCAGATCAGCTGCGGCCAGACAGCATATGATGTAGTTGCCAAAATCTGTGCAATGTTGTTTTTAACCTTTGCATGTGCTGGCACAGTTTTAACATCTCTGTTTGTAGGCAGGAGGCTCCCACAGTTAGTGGCATGTGTCAAAATATCAAAATTATTCTTAATAAACACACAACGAGGATGAAAACACAAATATGGGCATATTTGGTTTTCGGATCAATTTAACGTCTGTTCTAGATTCAGACGTGTCCCCCCCCACCCCCCAACATCACTCTAATCCTCTCTTTAAAAAAAAAAAATCAGGAGTCTTTTGAAAGGGAACAATTGAGAGTCACCGAATTGTACTGATCTCTTCCTGTTTTGTTTGCCAGTAAAAACCACAGTTATTAAAAAATCCTAAATTTCAGAATGGAGGGGACCTCAGCAATCCCATAGGGTAGCCCTCTCATTTTTGGAAATGAGGAAACTAAGGCCCAGAACGGTGAAGGGTTTAACCCACGCTCACACAGCTGGTTCTGTGCAGAGCCGGGGAGGGGGGTGAAGAGGGGGGAGACTAGAACCCAGGTCTTCTGCCTCCATTCCAAGGTTACTGGTACTACAGCGCTCCTTTCCCCTCTTCTCCAGATGGCTTCTGGGTATGGCAGGACACAACAGGAAAGCCTCACCCGGATGCCTTGTTTCATAGAACGCCTTGCTAGCAACATCAAAACCAATCAAACTCTCTGAAAGCTGCCTAAACAGCTGACAGTGCAGTAATAACAATAGTGCGGCAATAACTATTATTGCTACATGAAAAAAATATATTTAATAATAAGCTCATTGATTTTTAACAACATCTCTGTGTTGCCTAATTGATGGGAAGTTGTATGTTTGTGTAGCCGATGGGGGTTATGAATTAAATATGGCCGTCTTTCCTTGAGGGATGCATGTCAATGCAAGAAAGACGGAAGATCTACATTTCCCCCAAGCAAAGTAGTCCCCTTGTAACAGAAGCAGGGAAGACTGAAATGCGAACAAAAATAAAAACCATCCATCACTGTTTATTAAGTGCTGCTACTTGAAGGTAAAAGGGATATTGAACTGTTTTTAAATTGGAAGGAATGTACTGGACAAAATATTGATGGTAATATTAGCTGGGTGACAAATTTTATTCTTTTGTCCACATTTATCAAAGGAGCAATTTGGAGTGAATTATTCTCTCTATGCCCATAAACTGATTTTTTCTCCCTTTTTATTTTTGAAGCAAACATGTTTATTAAGGAAGATGGTGTAGGAGGGATGTTACCTTCTGGTTCAAGTTGTCCCAGCCTTGCTGTATGAGTCAAAAGTTCCACAATTGCCCTAGACCAGGCCATGCATTGATCTCCAAGGTGCTTATATAAAATTTAATGTGGGCTTAAAAATTGAGGCAGACTGAGTCCGTTCCCACAATTTAAAAGAAAAGGGGTGGGTCAGATTTGATTTCATTTTTAGCTGTGGTTTTCAAGTGGAAGTTCTGAAGCATTTATTTATTTTTCCAAATTTATAGTGTGCCCCTTCAGTCCAGCGTTCACTGGCTGATGTTCAATGAAAACATCCAAGTTTCTATGGCAAAATGGGCTGAGGCAGGGAAATGAAAATTGAAAATGTCGGCTGACAATGAAGAGAATTTCAATAAAAATTTAGTTTGAAGTTTCATTCGCTTCAACTGTATTTAACTTCAAGTCATTTTTTGTTTTCATGAGGTCATGTAAGCTCTGAGGTGTTTCTCAAAAGTCTTACAGGCAGTCCAGGGTAGCCTGCAATAGACGAACAGCTGGCTTTAAGACGCAACTCAATCCCCAGTGTTTTTAGAAACGCCCTACTGTGTGTCCACAGCTGGTGGGGCGAGGCAGGTGGGGGCTGGCACTCCTGACTTCTTCACTTCCATGTTCGGAATCTGGGTTCTTCCAACCTCAAATGTACCTTTAGTCAAAATGACATTCTCATTTCTTCTGACAAATTTCATCATCCCAACCAGAGTGAAATTCGTGAAACAACAGAAGTTTTGTTTGCAGGTGAATTTATAAACTTAAAAATCTCTTGGACTAGGCTGCTGCAGAGCCAAGTGGATCATCTGGGATGTTGCTTGACTTACATGGCTATCCCATTTCTCAACTAAATGAGGAAACATTTAAGGAAGCTGGCCAGAGTTAATCAATCAGTAAATCAGCATGCTTTTAATGAGTCCAGCTAGGCGCTGAGCAATAGTAACGTGCACGTAACACTTGATGGCCCCGGCACACCTCCACATATATTGTCTTATTTGCAGAAATTATTAGTGAGGCTCAGAGTGGTTCAGTGACTTCCCTAAAGGCACACAGCTTTGAAGTCACAGACTCTAGCCCAGTTCTTGCAGCCAGCACTGTTTTTTCAACACTACTTGACACAGTGAGGCTCAGCACAAGATTAAGTCCCAAATGAGCAGTATAGTCCAGAAATACACATGATCTTGGAGGAGCCTTGGAGTGTAGTCTGAATAAAACCAAAAGTCTGTGCGTGCCTGTCTCAGCATGGTGTCACATCTGAACATTTCAACAGCTAAAAGTAATTGGAAGTAATTCATTTTCTTCTAGGCATCTTTCAAGGAACAGTAAAGTAATTAAAGGGAACTCCATTCATAAGATTTTGTCCTCATCATTTTATTCTCCATCCCTCTCCCATCCCATTTTATTCTCCATCCCTCTCCCATCCTCAGCTACCATGAAGTCTGTATCCCCACTGCTCGTGCTCCATTCTTCTAAGTTCTCCCCCTCCCCCCTCCCACCCTCTACCCCTCTCTCTCTCTGTCTCTGTCTCTCTGAGGTGTAAACCTTCACCCTTTCTAACACAGCCCCAGCATTACTCCGCACCCCCCCGCCCACTAGTTATCTGGATCTGGATAAGGCTCAGCTTGGGGTGGGGGGAGGAGCTGTGAAGGATGACCAGGACCAGTATTATCTTCTTCATGAGTGTGTGTAGATATGCCGAGAAGGGGAGCAACACTGTGGACCAGAAGGATGGAGATTTATAAAGGAGATGTGTGTGTGTGTGTGTGTGTGTGTGCGCCCCCAAAGATGGGTAGAACTTACAAGGTTTCAAAAGCAGAATAGAAAAAAGTACCCAATAGGAAGGAATAAAGGGGCAAAATGGATAAACACGAAAATGGAGTTTTCTGCCTTAAAAATATAATAATCACACAATAAATAGCTGTATTGAGTGCCTGCTCTCAGTAAACAGTGTATGAGGTGCTTCAAGTCACCTGACAAACCCTGATAAAATACTTCAGAAAAAAAGAAAAAGAAATCGCAATGATTAGTTCTCCCCCTAAGTTGCGGGGAGTTGGAGCTAGGGCACTGGTTAAGCAAGTCTGTTCTGGAGTCAGGATGCCTGGGCTCATGTCGCTACTCCACCATCCAGGAGCTATGGGACCCTGTGCAATGCCTTTATCTCTTTTTCCTCAGTTTCCCTATCTGTGTAAAATGAAGATATTATAGCTACCCATCTCATAGGATTGTTGTGAGTGCTCAAATGAACTACAAGCAGATCACTAGCCAACATTTCAATAAGCATTTAGATAGGCGCATTGTTTTCTTTCTTTCTCTCTTTTTTAAAGATTTATTTATTTATTTTGAGAGAGAGAGTGCGCCCGAGCAGGGGGAGAGGTGGAGAGAGAGGGAGAGAATCTCCAGCAGACTCCCTACTGAGCACAGAGCCCAACGTGGGGCATGATCTCACCGCCCTGAGCTCATGACCTGAGCTGAAATCAAGAGTCAGATGCTTAATTGACTGAGCCACCCACATACCTTTTTTTTTTTTTTTTTTTTAGTGGGCTCTGCCTGGGCCCCTCAGCCTTGGGCCCCACTGATGGGATGTGAGCTTGCAGCCTCCGGCCAGGCTCCACCCCTCCTCACACAATGCTGCTAAGGAGAATTCTGCCCTTATAGACTCCAGACCCCAGGGGGCCCAGCTCCCGGGCACCCCTCCCCCCAAGCCCTGGGCATTCCCTCGCCAGGTGTATTATTTTCAATTGAACTCTCTCTGTACAGTTCTTTTTGAACTAAAAATAATACTACTAACAACTATCATGTATCGAGTGTTGATATGCTAAGCACTCTGTAGATGGGGGCCTTCCACACGGCGGGTTCATCTTGGAAAGCAGGGACTATTTCCTGGTGTGTTTGTGGTCCCACCAAGTCTGGTCTACTTCCTGGTGGAAGAGGTTTGTCCTCTAGTTCATTTCCAGTCTTCATCTCCAAGGTGAAATGTGTCGAATAAGAGCAAATGAAAAGTCTGGGGGGTCTCTTTCTTCCGCAGCAAGAACTAAGACTTAATGCCCATGATGACCAGGTATCTAAAATGTTGTTCTCTTCCTACAGCCTGTGGAAATCACCACGTGCATCTTGGATGCCAACCCACCCCACGAAAGCAGGGTAAAGATTTTAGGAATCCATGCTAACTGTGCATTTTTTTTTTTCTAACTGAATTCATCCTAAAGAAAAACATTACCCCTACCAGATTCTAACCCGTTTCTGACTGTTTCTAAAAGTTTGGCTACAGTTGTGCAGAGAAGGGGACAAGCCTTCTTCCTTTATACAATGGGCATGATTCCTTCTGTTTCCATTTGTATGGAATGGAAGTAATACATTCTGGTCTTTTCCTGAGACAATGCAGGCCAGGTTCTATTTTTGACAAGGTTTCTTATCAGAGTTACGGAACTCTTCTGGAAAAATAGAGCATTTCTCAGAGAAGGAAAGAAAGCCCACAGTACTTGACACACTTTCCTTGTAGCTGCGCCGTAATAACAACAATATCATGTAAACTCACTCTGTTTAGGATTTAAGTTCCAATTGAGTACTTTTCAGTCTGGTATGTAAAAATGACTGTTGTGAGGCCATAGTAGCATGAATTACAGCAATCCTCCCTGTTCTTCTCCCCCACCCCCTCTTCTACTACTCAGAAGGGAAGGTTCCCCGGGAGGTTTAATGCACACCGAGAATAGGACAGCTCACCCAGGAGTTATCCACCGAGGCAGAAAAGTGCCTACTCTTTGCTGCTGTTAGGTTCTTTGCATCTTTAACTTTCTAGAATGATGGAAATTCTTTCTAGGGAGGAACCAGTAGGAGACTATATATGTATATGAATTGGCTCATGCAGTGGTGGAGTGGGGTTAGCAAGTCCAAAACCCACAGGGCAGCCTTGCAGGCTGGAAATTTGGACTGGGTTGGTGCTATAATCTTGAAGCAGAATGTCTTCTCTAGGAAATGTCAGTTTTTGCTTTAGGCCTTCAACTAACTGGCTGAGACCACCCACAACAGGAAGGTAATCTCTTTTCCTTAAAGCAGACCGATCGCAGATGTTAACCACATTCTACAAATAGCTCCACAGCAACACCTAGATTAATGTTTGATTAAATAACTGGGCACTAGAGCCTAGCCGAGCTGACACTCAAAACTAACTATCACGGTCCTGAAACTCTCTTCCTTTTCCTGCATCCGGGGGCTTCCAGATCTTCTTGCTGGCCCCAAAGGATCATAGGGACTTCCTTCTTGACTTTGGGGGATTTCTGATCTGGTGGAAGTCCTCTTCTCATACCCTCTGGGTAGTTCGGTGAACCTCGATGGCTCCAAAGGTCATGAACAGAACTTTCTAGCATACTTCTCAAGTCTTATAGGCAACAATAAATGATTGCCTGGGTTGATGGTGTTCAAATCTCTTGGGAAATAGCCTGGAAATGTGGGAGGGACTCGTACCTCTGTGAGTTGGTAGAACACGTCCAGGGAGTCAATGAGCGTCATGGAGAGTGGGACCAATGCACACTTTCTGACTAAACGAAAACCCTAATATGGTGAACTCTGAATCAGAGAAGGGGAATGCCTATAGAGAAAGCCATGTCTCCTTTGCCGAAGTCGAGGTATAAAGACTGATGTTCCGCTCACAGGGGCACAGTCTTATCCACCTCTTCACGCAATTCCCCCAAGAGACTTGATCACCATCCAGTCCAAACACTAGTGTCCTGCTCTTGGCAAGACTTGGGAAGAGCACCAGAAAGACAGGAGAGGTGGGGGTGGATGGAGAGACTGCATCGGCCAGACTTGAGGTCTCCTAAAAGCCTTCCTTTGCAATACCATCTACAGTGGGTAAGCCAGCCTGCCTTTGACTCAGTCCCAGAGCATTCACAGAAACCCTTGACTTCTCAACCAGGTGGCCACGTGGAGAGGATGAAGGGGTCCTCCTCCCACTTTGCATTGTGGCCTTGGTACCTGGGGGCATGCAGCTGGTGGTCCTGCCTCACAGTAGAAGGACTCTCTTCGCCCCTCTGAGCTGACCGCCTGTTTGAGACAAGAACTCCTTAGGGCACCTGTTAGGTAGGGTGGTTGAGGAATACTTGGCAGTTGTGCGAAGCGGGGAAAGTAAGAGAAACGTTACAGTGAGCAACACACAGGTGCACATGTGCGTAGCAAGGGGGAGTTAAGCCTGCAAGAAATTGGCTGGTACTTGCACGTATCAGTTGGGCTCTAGGAATTTATAATCAGAGTCTGTGATTTTCAAAACCAAAGTATAGGGAGAGTCATACTTGACTTTAAAATGCATTCCCTGCATGGGCTGTTAAAAAAAAAACAAAAAACAAAACAAAAAAACCCTTCCTTTCTATCATGGAAATGAAAAGCTGAGTGCTTTCTCCCTCTCCCCAGATCAGCTAGGAAGGGATTTGGGGCCCCACAGCCCACCATGACTCAGAGGCAGCTGCTCTGAGCCGAGGCTCACAGACCTCCACCGGAGACCGTGCAGAGGCTTGGCCGCCCAGTGATCGGGCCCTGAAGAGCTATTCTGTGTTTCGGGCAGTGCGCGCGCACACACACACACACACACGCACACACACACAGGCTCACTCACTTTTCAAAGGGCAGCTGGTGAAGTGTATTCACAAGGGCTGGCTGAGGTGATGTAATGGTAGGTTAGGGGTGAGGGGGTGGACTCGAGGATTAGTGAGAATCAGGGCCGGCAAATGATAACGTCCACAACCCCCTTCTGCAAAGTTCCCAGTGCTCTGCCGACACTTTCCTGCACGTCCAAATTTCCGTGGTGGAACCCAGGTCCTGACAACTCCCGGGTTTCCACCCACGCCACTCTGACAACCGTCCTCAGCTCGTTTTGTGTGCCCCTGGTTTTCTGAAAAGCCCATTCTTTTCTAGTTAAGAGAGCCTGAGAGAAAACCTGAAATCCACAGGGCTGTTTAGGGATGAAATTTGTTATAATTCTCAAAATGGACAAGTTACGAGGAAAAAAGATGTGTTCGAATTTCCAAAAAGGGGAAACATTCTCAGGGTCTGAGGTGAAAACACTACCAAGCCTTCAGTTACAGGGCCCAGGCGATCCTTTAATTGCCACATTAGGAAAGGGACCAGCATCCCAGGGCTGCTAGAGAGCTGTGAAGAAAGGCCTGGTTTTTGAAACTCCTGTTAAGATTGTCCCCCCAAGGCCAAAGCAGGTGTTTCTAAAGCACCCCAGAAACAGGTCTGGGAAAAGCCTCGGCCCCGAGCTGAAGAGCGAGTTCCTCATTTTCTGTGTGTCTGGTGTGTTTCCGAGCACCAGTGGGCGTAGTCGTGGCTAATGGGGATGCTATAAATGTCACCTTGCTGTTCTGATATTCTGCATGTATGTTAAAGGCACAGAAGAGCTGGATTTACAATGTCTTATGCCAAACTATATATTGCGAGAGTCACAATTCAGGCCTAGACGGCTGATTATCGAACCACAGAACTCCGGGATTAGTCATGCTAATGAAGGCCATTTGGCCCTGTTTTCTCTGTGAACAAAGCTATCTGTGTTGGTTCATTTAATCTAGCATCTATCTGGCAATTATTGATATTAAATTGATTTAGTGTTCCGAAAGATGTTTCAGACACCAAACACAGAACTCCCAGTTTATTTAACAGCTGAATACGGAACATGAATTCCTTCTTGCTGTGATCAGCTCTTGGTTTAACCCCTAAAGTGTAAGCATTGATCTCTTCTTAACTTGGTGACTTAATTACTATCCATGGAGCTCTCCCTCTGTGTCATCTATTCTCTGGAAGTGAACGGAGTCCTTTGGGTGGAGGATTACCTGTGTGGGATCATTTTTCACCAAGTAGAAAGACAATTTGCTAAATGTGTCATGGTTATTTACCGAAGGCTGACGCCATGGTGGGGACATTAACAATCTCTGCTATTTCACAAGGAAGTTCTAAAAGGTGTTTTAAGTTGTTTCCCAAAGCACCTAAGTAATTCTCCCAGCATCTCCCTGAGGTAATACCCAATTTTACAGGGAAGATATGTGAGGGAACGTGTATGAGGGCCGAGAGTAGGCAGTGAAACAAAGAGGTGAAAATACTGTCAGTATTATAGGCAGTAATTGAACACGCTAGCCTTACTCTTAAGTCTTATCCTCTGGGTCACACGGCCTCCTACACTATGTTATTGGTATTAACATAAGCATGGGAGATTAATTTTATAGATCACATGAGAAGTAGGTGACATTTATCTTCACTTTTCAATGAGTCATCTCATTACGAGAAGGGTAAACATTCAGCCCAGGTGAAAATAGTCGAGTTAAAACCAAAATGAGTCCACTGATTTTGGGGAACTGCTTTATTGCTTTTTAAAATTGTAATATAAAAGTCCTTCTGCCTCACTTTGTTCACCAAAAAAGGCTTTGTTATTATAACCGTGGCCAGCCTCAAGATAGAATATATTCCTCACAAAATCACAAGCCTAAAGATGAGGACAAACTGTGAAAGACTGTGAACTACACCTGGGCCTCTCAGTTGGATGATATCTTAGACTTGAACTTAAGTACCCCCCTCACCCCCGACTCAAGACCCTGGATAACAAAGCAGGGAGATGGAAACACATTTTGATCAGTTTAGAACCTGCAGTATCTAAAGAAAACTTAAAGCTGTCATGTTCCTGGGAGTGATGATATCTTTTTCTTAGAAAATGAAGAACTTTAGACGTGGACCGGATGCCTAGCTGCTAGCTCAGCGTGGCTTAGCTGTAATCACGTGGGCAAGCCGAGGGACGGCGTGGTTTTTCCTGTTCTGTCATATTTCAATGCAGGATTCTACCAGGAGGAATGGTAGAATTGTAACTTCAACTCAGGACTAATGTGCAGCCAATAAATTCTGACTCACGCATGAGCCAAGATGACTTTCTCCTGACGGTGTTGGGCCAGAGGTATTTCTGGGCCATTTCTGGGGGTGGCGATCTTGCTGATGGCTTTGCCAGGGAGAGACTGGCATTGGACCCCTGGCATCCGAGTCAGCAGAAAACGCTGGGCTGGAAAGAGCTGCCTTTCTCCCAGTGTGGCTGTGCGACCTTCCATTCTTCTTCCCCAGGGAGCTGCGGCCATGGCTTTCCCATGCTCCTGGATCCAGTCCTACTGCTTGCTTGAGTCCTGGCAGCTCCCTGAGAAAGCAGAACAGGCCCTGTGGACTCTGAGTGAAGGGCTGAGATGTTTTACTTCCAGGTCAGCTGCTGACTCCCCAGGAGAAGTAATTTTTTTCTTTAATGGCTGCATCCCATTATCTACCGTATGGGGAGAAGCCACAAACTCAACTCTAAGCTTTGGGGCGGGGAAGGCTCATATGGGTAAAACCAAGTCTCTGGATTTTGCAGATTATTGAATATGGAGCTTGTCAATTATCTAAGGCTTTCTTCCGCTCATGATGCTAAAATTTTAGCCATTTATTGAATTCCAAAAAGAACTTCCAATAAACCATTTCAAAGGCATTTGACTTATCGGCACTTACTTTGTTTTGGAGGGTGAGAAAGCCAATGGCACTGAAAGCCTCAACTGAGTTTTGGGGACTAGATGCAACTTTTATGTACCTTTCATGTTACCCTATTTCATGTGCAGGCGCGCACGTGCACACGCGTGTGTGTGCGTGTGTGTGTCTGTTGTGTATTTTGACGCGGCAATGATATCTGTTCTGGTGAAAGAAATGAGTGGTTGAACTGTTAAAGTTTAGGGTATCTGTAGATACCAAATACCCTCACGATCTTATTCTCAAGAAAGGTTTTCCTTATTCGAGGCATCGTGATTATATCATCTCAAGCGAATGTACTGTGTAGATACATATCCTACTACACGCAGCTGTGAGAACAGATCTTATTTAGTGAAGGGCAGGAGTAAGTACCTAAAATCAACTCTCGTCTTTAGAAAGGGCCTGGACTTGTAAAACACTGCATATCATAAAACTGGGTTAAAAAAAGAAAAACGATTTTCATTAGTTTAGAAGTTATTTGAAAAGCTAGAGTTTTGACTAGGCTAGGTCTAGGACTTTTGAAACTTTAAAATGGACTTAGGGTCTTGTTTTAAGCAAACTGGGGCTGACATATGGATGTGACTTGAATCTTCCCCATTCACCTTTAGACTTTCTTTGACCTGGGGGAAGAAGTCCCCGTCTCTCAAATCGGGGGGGGAAGATTTTATGCCTAGCCTCCATTTTTGAAATAAAGTGACTCCACATCACCTTGTTCTCGGAATCCAGCATACTGAACAACAATATGATATGGTATGGAAGAGAAAGATTAGGAATGTATGCTGGCCAAGAAGAAGTACCAGGGACTGCTTCCGTTCCCGCTGAAGAGTGCTTGAATCTGGTTCCATCAGGAGACTTTTCGTTGGAGCCTCTGTTTTTTGAAGAGAAAATGTAAGGAGAATCTATGGGTGCCTGGGTCGCTCAGTCAGTTAAGCATCCAACTCTTGATTTTGGCTCAGGTCATGATTCTCAGTGTCCTGAGATCGAGCCCTGCGTCACACATCATGGAGCCGGTTTAAGCTTCTCTCTCTCCCTCTCCCTCTGCCCCTCCTCACCTAAAAAAAAAAAAAAAGGAGATTCTAGTTATCTACTCATGGGTGAAGTGAGAACCAATAGTTAGTGGCCTTTGTGAGAAAACCAGAGTTAGTACAAAATGCAGTGGTATTATAGAGAATGAAGAAAAGTAGAACAGATAAAAAATCTCTTCATGGCATTTAAAGCAAGATTTCATTTTTGGTACTAAGATTTGGAAATTTCTGAAAAGTTAATGATAGCCGTAAAGTAAATAGAGGCTTTAGAATCAGCAAAGTTTGAATGAAAAAAAAAGAAAGACCAATCAGAAATAATGAATGCCTGATTCCTGGAACCTCATGTAGATATAGGGGTTGGGTTGAGATTAGACTAATGTCATCATATTCTGCTACACTGACAACACTCTGGAATATTATTAGCTTTGTCTGGATGCCTTTTGTATCAAATTCTTGACCTGATTTTTGTCCCAGTTTCTCTTTTATATCATTTAGGTTTAGTTCTTCCTTTAAGAAAAAAAAAAGTTTAAAAAAATTGTAATGAAAGTCGGCTGACTCTACTATGAGTAATA
Source organism: Mirounga leonina (assembly GCF_011800145.1). Taxonomy (NCBI): domain Eukaryota; kingdom Metazoa; phylum Chordata; class Mammalia; order Carnivora; family Phocidae; genus Mirounga; species Mirounga leonina. The sequence goes on along the minus strand of NW_023270454.1, from coordinate 6,001,386 downwards.
CAAGAAAATCTGTTTTGCTAAGGGAGTGACAGCATATTGAAATACCTGGTTTTATATTTTTATGTGGGTTTGGCAAATGCAGTCTGAAAGTGGCTAATATGATACCCGACCTGGTGTTAATAGCCAATGATAATTCCATATGTACCACCTGCTACCTGTCAGGTTACACTTTCTTTCTTTTTTCCTTTTTTTGGCATGAAGGTTACATTAACTGTGAATACGGGTCTTCGTGGCTAGAGTGGAGGCAAGCTGTCATACTTTTCAGATGAAGTAGATCTTTGATGTCATTATCATCTTGCCTTCTTTTCTTCGGTCACCCTTCTTCCCAATTCACCCTCTGCCCCCCACCCTGACAACTTTTATGTAGCCCTTAAGCAGCACAACATGCCATCCTGAATTTGGGAACAGGGAGAGAGAGGGAAGGAGACAGAATGAATCACAAGAATAAACTAGACGTGATGTTCATGGGGGAAAATCTTTCTACTAAGAAATAAAATTAGAGAAATTTCCTGGAATGTATATATGAGGGGAAGAACCCATTAGCCAAGGGCGATGTGGATTTGTTAACTAATTGCTCTACACCTTAGTGTTTAAATGCCGCAAAGTCGTTTCTCTTTCTCCCTAGTAACTTGTCAGGAATGTCTCAAAACCTAACTCCACATGGGTAACAACTGCTTCCTCTCGGCTCTGTCCCACGGGTACATATTTTGAAATTGGCTGGGTAAAGCTGAAGAAAATATCTAAAAAACCCAAAACCGAAACCAAATCACTTGTCTCTCCATATGTGGGGCTTGACTGGGTGACCTTCTGGCTCTTTTTCTCTCTAAGCTCTGCTGCAGATAAGATGTAGCATGCTAGGTCCAACACAATACATTAAAATGATTTTTCTTGAAAGGTGAAGACGTTATTAAGGATTTCCATGGCCATTCACGTATTTTTTTGAAAGAAAATAATTTTAGCCTCTTATTCGTATTATTATTCCAGCTGTTATTATTATGTTCCTTCTGCATAACTATGAAAGACACAGAAAGTTCCCTTTCTTTTAGGCTTTTAAAAATCCTCCTACACTGGTTAATCTCTTCAGGTTGGAAACCAAAGGCAAACGCTACGGTCTGGCTCAGAAAAACTGTCCAAATGTCTTATGTTTCCAAACTATCCAAGTAACAACATTGCTTAGCTCAGAAAAATTGTTGCACTTTTTCCAGGTGCTTTCAAAATATTTTTCTCAGTCTGGTTAGTCACGGCAATAACCCCATAACATAGCTGGAGTCTAAGGTACATGCCTCTTGGGGCAGAAGCAGAAGCTGCCCCTTGCTTTGACCCCCTGGATTCTGCTCCCGACTGTGGCCACAGGCCTCTGAGAGTACTCCTAAATTTTCATCTCAACTCCTAAAATTAGCTTATATCCTCGCTTTGTCAAAAAAAAAAAAAAAAAATGTTGGCTGACTAGTAACGAGGAAGTACCTGGTAACAAACCTGGGAAAATTGTTTCTCGTTCTTTAGAAGAAGTTGCTATTTTGTGTAGAGTCACTGTAAAAACCTAAACTCCAGGCACATTTCAAGTGGCTCTGCTCGTTTTGCCTACCAATCTTTTGGCTGCTGATATTAGTGATTTAGCTGAGTGGGAGGGCCAAGGAGCTCTCTATTTCTCCAAAGTTATATTTCTCATCTCTTTGAAAGTTTGATCGCTTCCCCTGCCAGAACATGCATTTCCCACTTTGTTTTTCTAGGTTCGTTCTCAATTTGCATCACTATTTGTTAAGCTTGCCTTGGCCTTCCAGATTCCTGCCGAGCCTCAAATTTTCGAGCAACGTATCTACCCATACCTTGATTCTCCTGATCCTGGTTTATTTTTTGGGCCAAAAATCGAGCTTCGTGCTTGCTTGCCAAACTATACAGTTTCCCATTTTCAAGAGCGCAGATGCATACGTTTCTTTGAGACTGTACTCTTCAGCATTAAAGAGGGACCCTTCATTGTAATCATTACTGAATGGATACAGTACTAATGGAACTTAATTGTTTCCACTAGATGGATCTCGGGTGTTTTTGGCAGCCAAAATGAAAATGATTCCAAATACCATCAAAGGGGCTTATAAGCACCCAGCATGCACAGAGTGTTTTGATATACAGTGGAGTGTTAATATCATTATCTCTCCTAATACAACATACGGTTACTTTAATCCTCTCCCGCCTCTGTGATCTTGGAAGATCCGGCGGATAGAAGGCGAAGAATAAAACATTATATACAAGGAGACAAAGGGAGAATTAGTCTCCATCCTCTGAATGCGATTTTTTTGATTGTTTGAATGTTGGCTTCAAATATGTACCTTTATCAATACTGACTTCTGTATCTTCCACGCTAGTTTGAGTTTGTATGCGACATCAAACATACCTTTTCACACATGTTCTTTCCAGATTTTTTTTTAACACTTACTTAGCAGTTTATAGAAGGAAGTGAATGATCTCCTCAAGCTGCTTACAAATTAAAAAAAAATCTGTGCTTATTAATTATGCAGGATTAGTCTAATTATAATTCAGCAAATTAATTAGCGACAGAAGGTGTTCTGAAACATTGGAGTACATTTGCATGTTAAATGGAGAGGCTAGTCTGTAATATATGTAAATTTATGCATGGCTTCATAGTTTAATTTAAAAATTTGCAGCTGCATATGGTATGGGAGCAGGTGAAAAGTCAGTTTTAGTTTAATGATGCTAACAAACATTGGATGGTGTCCTGTCTTAGCAAGAGAATGCACTCATATCTGCTAATCTACGACTCTGTCATAAGAATATAGCATTACATAGATGCTCAAACTCAAGGTCATTAGTGAGTGGACCCATAGGTGCAATAAGTATAAAGCTAAAAACTGCAGAGAGAAAGCGATGATAGGAGGGACCCGAACTCTGAACTTTGTTCGCCACTTTATCCAGTAGTGCATATTGAGTCAGTCAGCCTTAGTTTCGGGAAAGTAACATTCCAGCCTGTGTAAAAAGGGATATCTTTTTGTCTGACTGTTATCTACTCTGGCAGGTATAAAAGAGTTGTCCAACCTTGATTCGCTTTCCAAATACTCACATTTGCACTTCATTTCAATTTCCTGGAGCCGTGGGAAAGTTATTACCAAGTTATGAATTAATGGTAGGGTAGAGAGTTTTACACATTGGCCTCAACCATCTGGCAAAACAGTAAAACCAGCGGACCAGGCAGCAGCAAAGGGCTCTTGGTGTAATTGGTGTTCACTGCTCAGCCTAGCATAGACGAGCTTCACAGGGAGGGCAGAGCACCGGGAGGGGGAGGGGAAGGCTGCACAAGGGGAAAAGGGGCACTAAGGAAATAGGACGGTAAGGACCCATTAAGCTGATGGCTGGCTAATAACTTCATTTCTCTCCTTCACCCGAGTAGTCGTGGCATTAGAAAGGGAAATAGATTTGTATTCCAATTCTGAAGTCTTAGAGAAAGATGCTTCCTGAAATCAGCTGGTAACATGTTCAGTTTCCCTCTTTTTCCCTTTTCTTGATCAGAAGGGAGAGAAAGGGAAAGGGCCAAAGAGAGGATTCGGGTTAAAAACAAAACAAAACAAACAAACAAAAAGGAAAAGATGGAACTTCGCACATTGCAAAGAGCCCTCCAAAGACATTTTACAAGAACAATTGGAATTACAAACATGCTCTTTGTATTGCATTTCATTCCAATTCAAGCCCAAAGAGTTCAATTATTATTTTCATTAACGGTGTCAGATTTTCATCCGAGTGCAAAAACAAGGACTTTTCCTTGGAGATTTTTTTTTCCTACCAGCCTCATGTTGTCAAGTAATGGAATTCAGGAGAGTGAAGATGTCTGTCTGACTACAGAAGAAAAAAATATCCCAACATATAACCCCAGGTCCTAGGAAACTAGAGTGGGTTACTGGTCAGAAGTGAGTGGAGAATCAAAGTGGCCCCTTGTTTATGCACCTCGGTGACGGTTGCTAGTCAATCGTTTGCCACTTGAGCTATGGGAGATATCCACTCCAGAACAAATCATGAAACGAAGTCTATCAACACGGAGTCAGAATTATGCGGTGGGGGAAGTCGCTCCCTCCCTTTGCCTAAGTGAATACAGCAGATCCACTCCTGAGGCAGCGTGTTTGGTAATGAAGGATCTGTTGCCACACTGAAATGCCACTTCCAGGAGTTTGTCATTGGAGTGAATGCCGAATAGAATGTGATTTGATGGGGCCTGCTGTCAGGTAGGAACCAAATGATTTTGCCTGACCACAGTTTACTGAAAACAGTGATGAGGATCTTGACCCACCGCCTTCTGCTGTTCCTCGTTTCCTGCAATCTGTTGTAATAGATTCAATGGCATAGTCTTTTTTTTTCCTTTGGAAAATATCTCCCCCTAAAAATCAAGGGAAGGACTTTAATATTGGACAGATAAACAATGCAGAGAGAACCAGATTTGAATTTATGGCACCTCCCTCTGGTATAATTTTGTTTGGAAAATGGGCCATTTTAAAAGGTGGTGGGGAAGTAGGGGCAGTTCAGGGGAGGGTGGCAGAAGCATGCCTAGTGAAAGGTGAGGTAGCTGACTTACTACGTCCCAGGTGTTTACCCAAACACTTTGCAAGGGTAACTAATCCTCACTACTGGCCTAGAGGATCATGTTACAAACTGAAGGTCCTAATTTTTACACTAAATACTAAGCAAGCAAATAATAATAATAATGCAGAAGCCTTGGCATCATGTGGAAATAACTTGGTAGGGATGCCCCAATGAGCTGCCCACATAAAAGACTGAAATTATCTGCTGCCAAAGAAATTAACTTGCTGGTCTATTTAAAAATGTCCAAAGGAGGAGAGTCTCCTCTGTCCCTTGGGTAATGTTTTCAAAATTTAGCTTGGTGACTTGACTCAGAAAATGTTTTCCAAGACTTAATTCAACTTCTTAGGTTACACATTTGACTTCCAGCCTTTTTTCCCCTGTAGTGTTGATAGGCAAATGGCTTTGAATCTTCCTCATCCACTCAGGGCAATCTCTGACATTCTTTTTGTAGAGGGCTGCAGCTCTTTGGGCCCTGTCGTCTTTGGAGCAGATGGGTTCTTGAGACGGCCTGTTTTCCGATATCTGATAGACTTGTTTGCCTTCTTCCACACACTCCAAAATAGCCACCGAATTTTCAGAGAATGTGGGCCCTGATAGGAATTATAGACATTTTCATTTGATTGCTTGTTTTGTTTTGTGACATGAAGAATGATTTCACTCTCATTTCCAGAGTGTAAGATGAAGGACGTGACATGATCCCCCATGTGGATCAATGAGGCCGTAGTTCCCCAAGCAGTGTGTCCTATCTTTTCCTTCAAAAGAAGTGTGGCCAAGCTCCCACCAGAGCAATGCTCTCCTATGAATCAGACAAAGCAGACTTCCCCTCCTAGCTCTTCCACTTATTAGCTGTTTGACCTTGGACAAGGAAGCTAACCTGTCTGAGTCTTGTTTATTTCCTCCATAAAATGGAGACATTGATTCTCCTACTCTCAGAGGTGGGTGGATTAAACAAAATTACACATGGTACATAATATGAAGTCAATGAAGGTGGGGTATTTCTTTGTTGTTATTATAATCGTCATCATAATTAGTCTTTTAGCCATTGGGAGTTAGAGACGTTGAGTGTAGCTGTAAGTAAGAAAATATAGTGTTCAAAATTTTCTATAAACTTATATTTTTTGGATCTGAGATGGCCTTTCCTTGACATAGTCCAAGTGAATAAGCTTTAATGGTCATAAAACTCTTCCATAGGAATGTCTGTGGAGATTAAAGACTCTGTGCTTACTCTGTTCATGTATTTATATTTACATTTTAAGGGATTGTTTAAATAAATGGATTACATAGAAAATCAGCTTATAAAAATGAGTATTTGATTGAAGCCTAAGAAAGCCAGTCAGTCAAAAATTTTTTAAATTATCTCCCCTTTCCATGGATCTTCTTGAACTTTGTGCTGGCCATCATCTTACCAAGCAGATTCCAAGTACAAAACATTCCCAGATGCCCCATTGTCAAGTTTTTAAGGTGTAGCAAGAACCAATGCGGAGTTTGAACTCCCAGAGTCTCTTAATTTTTGTGGACTTCAATGAGAGTCTTCACAAAGCCCTTAAAGCTTCGGGCCCTTTCTTACTTGGGCTGACATCTAAACAATCAATAGGGCATGTCATCTTCAAGCCAAGCATGGGGCCCACTGCTGCCCTTCACCTTACTTTGGCTGTCTGGATTTGGATTCTCTTAGAGGCTTTTGGGAGAGGAAAATGTATTCTTTCTGTTGTAGGAAGGTTCAAAGAGGATATCACAGTTAAGACCTAGATTAAAGCTGAAACATTATCATCATGTTTTTTACTGGTCTCAAGTAGAAACCCAGCACATAGGGGTTTTCCTACCTTATAAAACAGAGTGAGCTGCCATGTTGGCCATCCCGAATGAGAAAATGGCCCCAGAGGTGTATCCATCCTGCATGAGACCCCTCACTCTGCCTAGTCCCCCATAGGATAAAGCTTGACAGGGCCCTGGGAGACGAGAGACAGCTGCCCATTTCTTTCAAATATGATTTTATGATCCAGCCTATCCCGGATAGTTTTTAGAGATGATAATTTGATCATTCTTAGAAATGGTATTATGAGTGTTTTAAGGCAAGGGAGTTATCCTTTTTTCAGAAGCACACACAAACAGTGGAAGCCAATTATATTTTAATTTATTGGACTCTAGAAAAGGAGGGTTAGTAGTTAATCCAGATAAAATGTGTCTTCCTCAAAAATCAATGGACTTAGGCCTTTAAACACCTACATGGTTTGTGAGGCTATATTGAGTCTACATATGGCTCGGACTTCCGGGAGCCAGCCTGCTCATGTGGCCATCACAGCAGAGAGAGAGAGAACCAGATATAGCACCCCCTGCTCTTGGCTTTTGGAGAGTACGGGGGTGTTCTCATCTTCATGGTGTGTAACATGTGACCATGGCATTGCAGAAATTATTCCTAGGGTAGGCAGAATTAGATTTTTTTAAGGGAAGAAGTTTCAAAGTGAAAGGTATTTTACATGTTATTTGGCATAGAGTAAGGTTCTACTTAATGGTAGCTGTTACTAGTGCTAAGTTCACATTCTTTTGATACACATCCCTGTCTAATCTTTTTCTTGAAAAAGGCTTTCATTGTCTTCCCACAGTACTTTCCTCAACACTTTTTGTATTGCAATTTTTTAGAAGGCACTATATCTTGGCTTTCAAATGAGAGATGAATTGAATGACCTCTACCACAAATCTGGACAAAATTATGTTGGGTTTTGTACTCGTCAGATCATTGGTTATAATTCTGGAATCTGGCATGAATACTAAGTATTTGCCCTTCCTTTGATTTAGAGACAATCCCTCTCCACGTCCCCCACCTCTGGACCTTGACTTTGCACCCTATTTGTGCAACTAGTTTGAATCTCAGTTTCTGTTTGGGAAGGGCTCAGGACACATCTAGACCCATCTAGGAACTATCATTCTACTCTTGAACAGTGCTGTGTGTTCCAATATTCCAGAGATTGGTAGAGAAAGAGATTTCTGTGTGGCTGGGCAGTCCCCTGTAATTTTAGACCCATATTCAGGGGTCTCCAGATTCCTCTCAAAATCTGAAACAGTATATTTTGAATGGTTTGGTTGTGTGTTCCATGAGGGCAAAGATTTGGTCCATCTTATTTGCCATGGTGTCTGAACCTTCATGGAGGATACTGTATACTTCATAATTGCTCAAATGGGTAAATAAATGAATTCAGCAAGTATTTTCATTAGTAGGCATTTACTTCCATGCAACTATCTTTGACCTAGTGTTTTCCTCTTGGGATGCTATAGTCCTCTCACTCTTCAAGAAACCAGAATCCTTCATGTTGTTTTTTCCCTTTCCTCCCTCTCTCCCTCCCTCCTTCTCACCCTCCATCTTCTCTTCTCTTCTCTTCCCTTCTTTTCTCTTCTCTTCTCTTCTCTTCTCTTCTCTTTCCTTCCCCTCCCCTCCCCTTCCCCTCCCCTCCCCTTCCCTTCACTCCCCTCCCTTCCCCTCCCCTCCCCTCTTCTCTTCTCTATTTCTTTTCTTTCTTTCTTTCTTTCTTTTCTTTTCTTTTCTTCTTTCAGACCATTTTCTGAATTTTTAAAAACAGCTATATTGAGATATAATTTACATACTATAAAGGTCACTTATTTAGTGTATACAGTTCAGTGGCTTTTAATATATTCACAGAGTTGTGCAACTGTCATCACAATCTAATTGGTTCAGGAAGCAGAGACTGCCAGATGGAGCTTGCTGTGAGAAAGACCCAGGTTCAAATCCTTATTTCTGCTACTTACCATCTGTGTGATCTTGGGCAAATTTCTTCAATTTTTGGTGACTTTGTTTTTTCTAGCTGTGAAATGATTCATCAGTCGTACCATTGTTGTAAGAAAAAAAATGACGCATTGTATATGAAGCACCTATACCTAGCCTCAGGGTAAGGCACAGAGTAGACACTTGGCAAACTTTCTTTCCCTTCCCTCTGTGACCCCTGTACCCTTCAGCTGCTGGACCAACACAAGATAGTGAGCAGGGACAGAGATGTCTCTGATAGCTGATATTCCTGAGCCACCTTCTCCTGCCTCAGAAGCATGTGGAAGGAAGCCTAAGACAATGGTTGTTCAACAATTTACCTGTCAAGCCTGGGGGACTGCCTGCTCTGACCGAGGCATCACCCAAGATGCCCTACTGTCCACCAATCAGCTGTCCCTGCTTATTTTTTCCCCACTATCTTTGACGTATCTCTCAGAAAACCCTGCATACACCCCACTTGGACTGCAGTAAATCATGATCTTTTTGTCTTCAGTGGTTTCTCCCATCAGTGTAGCCATTTCTGGAGGGCTCTCAACTCTACATACTTTTCTTCGTCATCATAGAATATTAATATTGGAAGAACCCTAGAGATAAGCCAGTTAAACCCAGTTGAATAAACTGAGGCCCAGAGAAGTGAGCGAACTTGGTTACATAGTTGGCGCAGGTCAAGACTAGAATACTGGCGGCATGTCATAAATATCTGTGGAGTGAAGAAATGCCATTTGGTGCATTACATCATCTCAGCTGACCTAGGATCCAGGTTGCAATGTGCTGGCTTGAGTTCACATTTTGATCCCACCTCTCTATTCCTCTGCATCTAGAGAACAAGGATAATCCTGTTGGGCGTAGTGTTCACTCCTAAGGAATGAGATCAGAAGCCTTGCAAAGTGTACTGCACTAAGTGGTTATAATATTTATGTGGTCAACATTGTTTGGAGAAAGTGGAAATAACAACTTCCATCCTGATGAGAATCTGCACATTTGGTCTGAATCTTGCAATTCATTTGGGTTTCCCGTTTCTGAGTGCAGAGCGCTGACATTTTCCAGGCAGCTCTGCCTTCGGAGGGATCCAGACCCAGGGGATTTGTTCCCTGCAAGTCACCCTGTGGTTAATGGATGGTATAGTTAGTAAAGGGTTCTGTATCAAGCCCCTGAGCATGGTAGGTGGAGGGGGGGTGGAAGGGAGAGAGGTAGAAGACAGCAGTAAAAGCAAGAGAAAAAATTGGAGATAGCAGTAAACCCCCAGGATTCCTTTAAATTAATTTTTAAGTTCACATATAAAATATCCAGGCCATAATTTTTGGAGCTAGCTATTTAGAAAGTTATGCCTTCCTTTAGAAAGCAGTATACAGTGTAAGAGAACTTTTTCTCTCTCTCTCTCCCCACATATCCCCCCCACCCCACTCTGTTCCCCTTTGTGAATAGAAGGTTATATCCTTAGTATGCAGGGACTAGGCAGGTTACAGACTCAGATCCCAGGCCAGGGAAAGAGTCAAAACTTTCCACCCAAAGAACTGATGAGCGTCCTAATTGAAACTGAATCGAGCCTTTCAGCAGGCCCCTTGTTTCCCTAAATCAATTTGATTTCATGTAAACATGTATTTCTTCTGCACTTTTCCACCTACCACACCATGCATATAACAATGCCTTCACGAACATTAATGTTTTTGCCAGATACATTTTAGAGAAAGGGTTGGGTAGGTAAGGGAAAGTATCACCCACCGGGAGTGCGTTCTAAGGACCTCAGTCCAAGCAAAACTTTCCTCAAATCAAGGACTTGGTAAGAAAAAGCACTCACTTTGGTTTTAGGAGGGGAAAAGGTGTAAATCACGCTTGGGGGTGCTGGAGGATAGATGTGGTGTGGGAGGGGGGGGCTATTGTTTGGAAGGAGACTCGAGTGAGAAAAAAGCAAGTTTTAAGCATATCCTGAGAGCATCTTCGTGAGTTGTGAGTGGCTGTAGCTGCCTCTTCTGTGAATGTACAAGGGCAAGAATATTTTCCCTTACAAAAATAAAATGTTTGCATTCTGATCAACCTCTGATTGCTACCGGCAGGCAGACGTTTCACTGCACGTTAGGAAGCGAAGGCAGGTTGTGAATTTGAACGCTGCATAAAGCAGTGCGGAGCAAAAGGGAAAAAACAAAAAACAAAAAAAACCCCAGCGCGGAGCGTTTCTCTGCCCCGTCACTCCGGAGGTAGCTCGGGGAGCTAGGGTGAAGACCCTGATACCTTCATGGCACAGGAAGTCCTGCCTAACCTCCTGGCCCAGCCAAGATGAAAAGAGAGAAGTGAAAAGCAGATGTTATAACATCATGAAAAAAATTTTAGCTGTTATTTCCAAATTCACAATTCACAGCCCACCTTTATTCGTAGATAGGAGTCAGGAGCACTTGGCCAAATATTGTTAGCAAATCTAGAGTAAAACAGCCTCAAATACAGAAACCATTTTGAAGAACACAGTTCCCATTCTCTCTTCCTTGATTGCTTACTGTTTATCTTTCCATCAGATTTTTTTTTTCTTTAAGTGCTAAATACAATTAACTGGAGCGCTCTCCAATTCTTTTGTGTGATTCTTAAAAAAATAAAAATAAACAGAAGGTCACCATGAGAGCATCTTACCAGCCGTTGCTTTAAAATAGAATTTTTGGAAGCATTGTTGATTTCTACTTATTTTTGTTGGTAAATCCTGGAGAAAAAATGTATATCTTTTCCTTTAAAGTTCTAATTCAAGGCATGGATGTGAGAGTTCTGGAGGGACTTTGGGACTGCGGTAAAATTTCGTTGTCATAGTAACAGAAAGGGAAATAGGCCTAGCTCACCTGGGACTTTAACACTGCAAAAGCCGGATTTTTTTTTTTTTTTTTAAGGAAAAGGACTCTGCAAGTGAGTTAAATGAAAAACTTATTGTGGTTTGAAACAAAATCCCAAACATTAAAATAGGTGAATGGCTGAAAAGGCCACCTCTGCCATTTTTCTGGTTTGATGTAGTTGTCTGATTAAAGATGCCCAATTTTAAAATTGCACAAATAGTTTATTTCAGAGACAGCTGGCTTAAAAATATGCCTTATGACGAATGATAACCTCAAACCATGATTCGGTGCCTTTGTATTTTCCCGGATAATGTACAGAAGGTCTGAGAGGACATTCACAACTTGTTATTAGTCATAAAAACCCCAGTGTATACCTGCACAGGCTGACCTGCCTTTGGATGGCAACGTACTGTTTTCTGATTTTATATATATTGGCTAAAAAGACGTGTGAGGGTACACGTGTGAGGTGTGTGAGCACGGAGGTGCGTGTGGCCAGCGGAAAGCCACATGCGTGGGAAACCCTGGGATTCTGGGTGAAGTCTTGCCATTATTTACCCTGGAGCAAGACATTTTTACACGGCAGGAGTCACTGCTGCTTTGGAAGTCTGAATTTTGGGAGACAGAGTGTCCTTGCAACTCGGGGGTGGGTATACAAACCAGAGCCCAGCTTGTGACCCGCTTCACAATCCTCAAATCGCAAACATCCGAATTTGCAAATTGCAAAGGGTCAGCGGTGTTCCTTCCCAGGCAGGGCCGGCTGAAATTCCCCAGATGGGAAACACAATCCCTTTCCAATCAAATCTAATATAATGCAGATCTATTTTCTCTTAAAAAATGTTTACTACAAAATGTAACACATTGCTTTCTCTTCACAGATTTTTTCTAAAATTTTTCCTCAAGTGCAATCAGAATTGTTTGAAAACAGCGGGAAACCCGAGGGACATGAGAAGGTTTCAGGTAAGGGGCCTGCAGTTCTTCCCTGTTAAGTGAGTCGTTCTGTTTTCTCTCTTTAGCACTTTCTTTTTTCCTTTCTTTTCTTAGAAAACATTATTCATGGACGCTGCTAACAATAAAGATGACTCTAAATGGTATCCCTCATCTGATAGTATTGAGGGCTCCTGCATTTTGTAGTGTCTAGGCCTCTCGCCTCTGTCGCCAAGGCCCGAGGGGAGGGGCACCAACCCAAGCTGGAGATTTGATTTTCAGCCCGCAGGCTGCCCTTCACACACACAGCTGCCCACAGCAGGAACCGTGTTCTTGATATTCAGCCACCTTGGGATTTTTCAAAGCAGCTTCTCTGTGCTTTCTGCAAGCAATAGCCTCTTCCCTTCCTTCGCCACCGATTAACCATGCAGTGGTGTCTCTCGGAGTCTCTGGGAAAGCAGCAGCCCCAACAGCCGTGGTTACTTTAAGATCTCAGCATGACAACAAGACCCACGGGACAGTGACCCAGCTGCCGGGCAGTTAAATCTGCCACTGGTTTCATCACCCTTGCCACTGATGTACTGAGGATACGAGCTAATAAAAACACAGAGAGAGGCAAAGTGTGTCAGGTTGGAGATGAGAGGAAGTGCAGTCCCCCTTGGCTCCCTTCCTTAATCTTTGAAGGACCCATATTTAATCCGCCAAAAGGCTTTCCTGCCATTCATACACCCCGCCTAAATACAGAGCGCTCCCTTCCCCGTAGAAACATGGAAAACATGTTAAACAATAGCATTCAGGCTTGAGACTTAAAAAAAAAAAAAGTCTGGCAGCCACGGGAGGGATGGGGATGATTAGACTCGTGTTTTGGGTGGGAACAGTGAGGTTCTGGGGGTTTCGTAACTCGCCTCAAATCGCAGGAAGGATGCGGTGGAACCAGGAACCGGGAGGGTCTGTCTGGTCAAACCCCTTCCACCAGACCACGAGTTTGCACCGTGGACAGCTGCTAAGTGGATGCCTTGCTGTTGACTTTTTGAAATTCTTCGTAATTTCAGAGACCGGGGTCACACATACTCATTGGGCACAGGACTGCCCAAGTAACGGGGCTGCTCCTGCCAGCCACCCGGAGAGCTTCTGGGGCTTAGGGACAGAGTACTTCAGGAGTTCACGGGGGGGTGGGGGGCGGGGGGGAGGGGGGTGCACACAAGGTGAGAAAACTACTTTGCAAAAAAAAACCACAAAACATTCTTGTCTTCTCCCCCCCCCCCCCCCCCATCATGGTCATCAAACAGTCTTGCTGGCACTAGGACATTTTTGGTTAGTTATTTAACACGATTACCAGCCTCTCTTAAAAAAGTCAAACCCCTCCTCTCTGTCATACAGTTTCCCCTGCTGTATGGTGTGAAGACAAGCAGAAATAAAATGAGCTTTCTTGGGAATGACGCAGGATCCTTGTGCGGGGTGGAAGTTGATGGTGTTTTGTGTTCCAAATGCAAACGTAAATAATTTCAGTCCAAAAAAGTACGAGATTCAAAAGGATTCCAGAATAACCTTGATGGCCAAAGCTTGGCTTTCACTTCCCGAAGAAACAGAGGTAGGAAGAGGGGTTGGCTGTTCAGATTCCTATCCCCCTATTCTCTACCTTCACTTCCAAAGAGTTTTAAATTTGAGAATGCTCTCATCAATTTCAAGAGGCTTTTAACAGAATGTCTTGTCATTTTATTTTTCTCAGATTTTGGAAATGTACTCACTAAGCACACGCATGCTCATATTTCCTCTACTCCTTCCGTTATTTACTAAGTGACGATTTCAGTGTGCCTGAGCTTTTAACAGGGTTAGAATAAATATTGCTGATCTCAAAATGATGGGAGGTTCTCATCCAATGTGAAAATATTTGACTTCTGCAAAGAACGTGAACTATTTTTTTTAAGTTTGTGGGTTCTAATTGTCTTATTTTGGGGGTAGAGCTAAAATTAATTGGCAATTTGGGGGGTATTTTTTATTGAGATAAATTCATATAACATATCATTCATCATTTTAACCATTTTAAATTGTGCAACTCAGTGGCCTTTAGTATATTAACAATGTTGTGCAACCATCACCGCTATACAATTCCAGAACATTCTCATCATCCCCAAATGAAACCCCATACCTCCCAATTCTCTTTTCTCCCCACCCACTGACAACCACGAATCCACTTTTCGTCTCTATGATTTTTCTATTGGGGACATTTCATGTAATTGGAATCATACAACATGTAGCTCTTTGTGTCTGATTTCTTTCACTTTGCACCATGTTTTCAGGTTCATCCATGTTGTAGCAGGTGTGAGCACTTCATTCCTTTTTATGGCTGAATAATATTCCATTGTAAAAATGTACCACATTTTGTTTATCTATACATCAGTTGATAGACACTTGGGTTGTTTCTACTTTTAGGCTTTTATAAATAATGCTGCTACGAACATTTGTGTACAAGTTTTTTGGTGTGTGAACATATGTTTTCAATTCTCTTGTGTATATGTCTAAGAGTAGAATTTCTGAGTCATATGTTAGCTCTATCTTTAGCTTTTTGAGGAACTGCCAAACTGTTTTCCACAGTGGCTGCATCATTTTATATCCCCACCAGTAATATACGAAGGTTCCAGTTTCCCCATATCTTTGCCAGCACTTGTTATTTTCTGTTTTTTTTTTTTTTTGTCTTTTGTTTTTGTTTTAAGTTCTAGCCATCCTAGGAGTGTGAAGCGGTATCTCATTGTGGTTTTGATTTGTCTTTCCTTCATGATGTGGAACATTTTTTTAATGTGCTTACAGGCCATTTATTTGTATATCTTCTTTGGAAAAATGTTTATTTGAATCCTTTGTCCACTTTTAAATTGGGTTATGTGTCATTTTATTGTTGAGTTGTAAGAGTTTTTTTTATATATATTTGGGATACCAGGACCTTCCTTATTAGATAAGTGATTTGCAAATATTTTTTTCCTATTCCATATCTGTCATCTCACTTTCTTGATAGTGCCCTTTGATGTACAAAATAATTGATAATTTTTATACTGTGCTCAGATTCTATTAAGAGTATAACCTTCAATGAACGCTCTCTACCTGGAGAAGGCTACTATGGAGAAAGCCTTGACTATGTGCTATAATGGTCAAGTGAGAGACTTGGATAAAGTTCAAAATATGAAACCAAACCAGAGATTGTAGGTAATCATGCGGGGGTCAGGGGGATCTGAAGGAATGGTAACTTAGGAATTTCTGAACTACATTTCTTATTCAGAATGACAAAGGTAATACTTTTAAACCATATAGATAGTTACTTCGTTCCTCCATTTTGTTATGATTAAACATATTTAATCTGAAGCATTCTTTTGTAAAGATTTGCTCTGAACAGAATAGAAATATGAAATTTTTCTTACCAAATCATGAATCCAGCCATACTCCTTCTTCTCTCCCACCTCTCTTCTTTCCCCTGTCCCCAAAACAGTTGTGGAACTTGGATTCTTTTTCCCAAAATGACCAAATGAGAACAATATCATTACATCACATTTTTTTTCTAGCCTGAAACAAACCTCTCTTTAATTCAGTTCAAGTTCCAAGTATCTCAGACATATATAAATACATATGCCTATTTATCAAAACACAATAGGTTTTAATCCTTTTTCGGCTCAGATCCTTTTGAGAATTTGGTAAAAGGTATAGATTCTTTTGCCACAAAAACCTACATTTAAACCAAGTTTTGCTTAAAATGTCAGGGGTTCCCACATCTCTTAGGGTCCCATGGTCCCCTGACCTAAAGAAATGAAATTCATCTACCGAATGGGCATCCTCCATGTAATTTAACCCTTACAAAAAGACCTGTCCCCTTGGGAGTTCCTTGATTATCTTCCCACTTCCTTATAAATGCCATCTGTTCCAGGTGACTCCTGGATCCATATCCTCAGACCTCACCCTTCTCTGGAGCTGCAGAAATCCCACTCTACCTTCTTCCTGGGCGTCTTCCCTTGGCTTACTAATGAGCACATGTTCACAACAGAATTTGATACTTACTCTCTGGATCCGTGCCTTCCTCATTTATTGGTGAAGCGTCACTTCCTCCTCCTAAGTATCTGCTAAATCTATCTCTTCTCCTGAACACAACTGCAGTAGATCCCTGCTTCTACTCCTTCCTTGTCTAGTCCTAAAACTCAGATTTCGAAAGGCATGGCTGATTAGTATCTTTGTACCAGGCACATCCCCTGATGTTTCCATATACCCACCACTCACTTGGCACACCTCACTGATTTCTATTATATGGAATATTACTTGAACCTTTCCACATGTTTGCCCCTCTACCTAAGAACCCTTCGCCCCTCTCCAATTTGTGACTTCTACTCGTGCTTCAAGACTATACCTGAATGGCACCTCCTTTGTGAGGCATTTTCTGACTCTCCCTGACAGACTCCTTGGCTCCTTCTTCTGTGCCATCATTACATTCTCTACACAGTGCTACTACACTCATTTGTCATATTCTCCTTATCTCCCCACTGGGAGCTAAGTCCCTCAAGGGCAGATGATTGTATCTGTTTTGCTTTTTGATGTGTCTCTAGCACCTAGGATAGTTCTTGGCACACAGACTGTCCTCAATAATATCTGGTGGGTGGATGAATAAATGAATCGATCACATTGCCTTGCAATTATTGTTCATCTAAGAGACTGTGCTGCTTGAGGGTAACGGATATCTTTTTTTTTTAATTTTTGTATTTCTCCCCAATGCCTAGCATAATACCAGCCACTGTGCGGAGCTCAAGAAATTGTTATTAAATAAATATTTTAAGAGAGAGAAGGGAAAAAGGGAAAAAAGAAAAGATTTCTGTGGTCCCCAAGTATCTAAATCCATGGGCCATACATGCAGAAAATCATTTCTGCCCTTCTTGAAATGGAACAATTGGGTGAAACACCCAGATTAACAGCTTAGTGAAGGAAAAGAAAGAAATTTATGTCTAGTTGAAGCTGTTAAGACATAATGAACCCTATTCTTTATTTCTCTACATTGTGGGTAGAGGGCAGGCAGTTGGAAAATCCAGAAGAAAATCAAGCTAAGACAAGGAGAAGTCAAACATGTTGTCATTTCCCACAATCAGATTCTAAAACACAGAAGTTGGTAACAATTATGGTGACGGTTGCCAACTCATTCTCAGAGATAGGCTGACTGGGTCTGCTCCAAGTCACAGTGAAAACATAGATGCACTCATTCATTTATTCATCCACCCACCAGATATTATTGAAGACAGTCTGTGTGCCAAGGACTATCCTAGGTGCTAGAGACACATCAACAAGCGAAACAGATACAACCCGCTGCCCTTGAGGGACTTACCTCCCAGTGGGGAGATAAGGAGAATATGACAAATGAGTGATTCACATAGCTTAGCTCTGCTTCTCTGTGGTCTTCAAGTGACCTGCCTGGAAGCACAGGGCCCAGCACGGTGTCAGTTGGCTTTGTGCTGATTGCCAAACTCAGTGGTGTGGTCACGGCAGCTGAGGTAGAATCTAAGGGATACCAGCCATTATAATAATAGTAAGTGTAGATGCTCTTCCCAATGGTTTTCAAAGTTGTCCACGGTATCAGCTATAACAGGACACTAATGTCAGCAGATCACTAACTTAGTTGATATTGAGAACATTCAAGACCTGGTTGCCAGTTATTTCCCCTTGCCTCAAGAGGACTCTGTTTTAAATAGGCATGATCACTGTAGAGGCCTGGGGTATTTTCCATCGTATGGGTAAGCACCAACTTGCCCATTAGTCATTCTGGAGTTAGGAGCATGTGCCTTGACATATTTCTAACCCTAGAATAATTTTAAATGAACTCCTCCATTTATAAACTTGCAGCTTTCATGTAGTTAGGATAAAGATTCTTACAGCCATTTGCTGAACTTTTCTGAGTGGCTCTTGTGTGTCTCAGGTTCACCCCTAAATTATTCCATTTTAGATTAGGCCCACCACAATCATCATTTTTTATACACTTATTCTAGGGAGAGGACTGAGAAATATATCCAAACAGGTCTTGCCATCTGTTGCCTCAAGACATAAAAGGTCAAGATATATGGAGGGGCACATACATACATTTGCAATGAAAGAAAAGTTATCTCGGGAGCCAGATTGGGGAGGACATCAGTGCTGAGTTGAATTCTGTTTATAGGGATCTTCACACGACCTCAGGATGGGCCTGCCAGAAGGGGATCTTAAGGGGCCTTGGAAGGGGTGAGGGAAAGGGTTATGCCCTATGAGGACACACCTAGCAGGTCTGTCAGACCTCTGAGGAAGAGAGAGCAATGCACGGTTGCGGGCAGAGGGGAATGGAAGATGCAAAGATCTGTCAGGATGAAGAAAAAAAGTGAGGCTGTGTGAGCACCAACCGGCATCACTCGGGTAGCTCGATAATGTGAGAGGCCTAGGGCCTGGATGCAGCCACTGCACAGGAACAATGGGGAAATTAATGTGGATGACAAAGACACCCAGTCCTCACAGCTGGGTGTTAGCCACTAGTCTGTGTGACTGAATGATGCAGGAGCAAAGGGCAGGGCTACTCATGTCTTGGAACGGGGCCAAGATCCATCCAACAAACCATTATGATTTCTTAAACCCCTAGTTCTTATATAAAACTTTTTAATGGCACCACCATCTATTTTCCTTAAATAAAAAATGTTGAATGTTTCTCTCACACCCATTGAAGAGGGAAACAGAGTTTAAATTAACTCCAAATGGTAAAAATTTAATACAGCTCCAGTTGCCTGCAGGTTTCTTCAGTTCAAATCTTTCAATTCTAGAGCTACTCCAGCTGCTTTGTGATCTCATGCACCATTTGAAGGTTTCTGTGCTACTGAGCAGCAGTTTTAAAGCTCATAATGAAAATCACTTGACTTATGGCCTCTCTAATCAACAGGTGAGTCCATTATCTGGTGGTAAAACAAACCAGATATTCTGAGAAATAATAATTATCTATTTGGAGTCAGGAAAAAAACAAAAACAAAAAAACCCCTCTGAGGGTCTGAGTATATTTCCCTCAGTCCAGTGCTTTAAGCGTGGGGAAGGCTCTCTGTGGGTTACTTCAGGCTTTTCTCTTCTCACAGGATACCCTCCTGCCACCCCCACTCCATGCCTTTTGGCATCTCAAATGGGGACAAGAATCAGGGTGATAAAAATTTTAACCAACCCACATAGGGAACGTGTTTTGAGTTATTCATGGGAGAAAAGAGAGAGAAGGGATAGCAAGTCGCTGCCTGTGTAACTCTTGGGAAATGGCATGTCAGATTTCAGGTAGGGGGAAACAAAGCTTAAATGCTGAAACATTTTAGGAGACTCAAATTTGGGTGCCAAAACCTACCTCCAAACACATTCCAGAGCAATCAGATGCAGAGCTTCCTGGAAAGCAAAGCTTTCTTAGTTTTGCAATAAGAGTACATAGCTGCTTGTGGGGACTACGTGCTCCTGCTTTTTGATGAATGACAGGTGATTCATGAGGTCCCTGGGGGGCAGAGTTTGGTGGAAGAGAATGGCCCAGCCAAGTCAAGAACTGCATCAAATATGTCAAGGCTCCCCTGTGGCTCTCAAAATGTTTGCGAGTAAAATACCGCCCTTGACTATAACCATCCCATTTGGCATATGTTCTAGATGGGAAAGGCAATGGGTTCAATGGAATAAAATGAGGTGGCAAAGATGTAGCCAGGGTCTGTGACCTTTGAGATGGGAAAAATTTAGTTGTAAAGCAGGCTCCCTGATGACATGAAGGCTGGTTGAAAAAAATTGCCACTTGACTTTTTGTACGCATTCAACTGGTTTTTTAAAAACAAACTCTTAAAAGATGGCCATCCTAAGGCAAATTTGCAAAATATGCCAGCAGAAACGGTCTTCAGCGTACTACTACACTTATGCCAATTCGATTTTATTTTTTAAGTGCCAGGAGAATGATTTCAGTGACCTTGAGTGGTGTCACAAAACTTTTTCAACTCTTCAAGGCCTCTCTCAAATCTCATTTCCTTGATGAAAATGGTGGTCACTGCCTTAATTTCAGGTTCATTTTTCTCACCTTTGGGCTCCTGGAGTATACGACGGCCACACATTTTAGTCCTCACTTATGCATGGCTATGTAGTCATCTTTTCTGATTATGTGTGGTGTTTGTTATGCTTCAACTCCCTGGTCAGCTCCTTGAAGTCGTGACAATGTTTTCTGTAAGTCCCCATTGCACGTCGCAGTAGCATGTCACTGCGAATGTCACAGGGAGTGTCAAAAACCACCTTTGACTGATCGAAACATAGGGCTGTCTTCTTTCTTAAGAAAGTGTCTTCTCGGGAGTTATGTCATCAATGCCACGGTCCCTCCTCCCTTGGTGTGAGCTGCCCCACAATGCCCCACATCTGTCTCAACAGCAATCAACTTTGTGTTCTCTGGTTCGGCACTTGATCCTTAACCGAACAGAAAATTTAGCCTTAGGGAATATGAAACAACTGTGATGGCTAAGAATTCTGGGAATTCCTTTAAAAAAAAAAAAAAGATGACAAAATCCATACTTGTGGGGTAGGTGTTTAAAGGTAATTTTGGAGACCCCGGAGTCCAGTAACAAAGAAGAATCTAGGCTTTAAATCTGGTTTGAAAATACGATGTGTGCCAAGAATAAAGTGGTGGGGAGAAACAATTTGCAGTAGCCAACTGCTTGTTGTTAGCCTGGGTTGAATTAATGGAGGCTTAGACAGAATTGTTTCATCAGAGTCCCCTTGTCGAATGTGAAAATTAGCCAGTGTATAAAAACACCAATGGAGTATTTTTTCCTCATGATATGGACTCCAGACTTGGTTGCCCACCACAACCAGAAGTCTGTCTTGCTTTTCTCTGTCCGTTTAATGGTCTCTATGTCTCTTTCCTCCTACCACAGGTGGAAAATAAAATCCCACATAATAGTTACACTTTGGGAAAGCTGAAATAACATATATAGCAACTCAACAGTTATAAGGGAAAAGCACATCTTGAATTTAATTCCATTTCCAGATGTAAAATGTCATAAAGAATTTTTTTTCCATACTTGGCAAAATAATAGGAATTTTCGAGACCATTTTATTTAGCTTGGTGGATGCATGTTTGTGGGTAGGTATCAGAGAGTCTTCCACCTCGAGTATGCCCTAAATGCTACACATCCAGGCTTTACTGAGATTAAACTACCAAAGGCCCCACATTCAGCTAGAAGGTACATGACCCTCATTGAAATGGAGGGGAAATATGTCCTTCAAATGGTAGAATTCGGTGTGTTTTCAAAGCAAGAACTCTGATCCGTATGGAGAGGTTTCTAACCCAGTGTAATTATTCTCCCGTGACTACAGACACTAGGATTCTCATCTGTTTCAAAGAGCAGAGCACATTTTTCATTCTGACTTCTCTTTTTCCTTTACCCTTCTGTGTGAGACGTAAGGCCTTTGTAGGAACACCTGGGTGTGAGCTGAGAAAGGCTGGCTGGGGGTAGACTCCAAGCTGGTCATTCCTCTGACTTAACTCAACCAAACCAGACAGTTGTAGCTTGGACAAGGAGAGATGTTAAAAAAAAAAAAAATTAAAAGTGTGATGTTCCAACAAAGCTGAAGACATTTCAGAGTGAGACATAAAAATGCCCCACGGGTGGGAATAAGTCAGGTTGGTAAGGGTTCCCATGCTGCATGCTATCATTCTGATACCAAAGGAGCCGTTTCTCTATCGGAAACCTGGTTGTACAGATTAACGGATGTGCCCACCTAAAGAGTAACTCCCACTGTGGCCTTGTGTAGGCAGGAAAGAGCTCTTTACAACTTGGCTCCTGCTTTGTATAAATTATTAGAGTGAGGGACATGGGAGTCCTTTTAGATAATGAGAAGAAAAAAAAATAATTTGAGACAGTCAATCCGTTTTCTTGAGTACTTTTAGCAGATTGCTAACACAGTTGTAGATTTTGTTCTTAAAACTGTCTTGTATTTTTCAAGGGGAGCTACAGATTTTTCTTCATGTAGCTAAAACTGCCATGTAATCGGATGATTCCCACCAGAACCTACACTGCCACTCTACAGTTGCTCTGCGTGTAAATTCACTAAAAATTTGGGATCACACAAAGCAAAAGAAGGAATTGCAAAAATTGAAAAACTGCTTCCGCTTAAAAAAAAAAAAGCAAGCAATTTCAATGGATCCTTACTTCTCTTTCTTGGAATCTTGTCTTTAAAGTGCCATGTCATAAATAATATTTGCATGAATATCATGGGTTATTGCTTTTGTGTTGAAATGTCTCAGTCGAGGAGAGCTATAATCTACAGTAGCTTGGGTTTCCGACCTGCAGGCTCTCCCTTTGGAGTTTTGAGCTAAAATACAGATACACCAACTATGAGAAACAAATGAAAGCTGTCACAGTGTCAGCAGCAAAAACCGGGGGTCCGTCCCACGCAAATCATGGACATCTGTATTCCTAATTGGCATTCTTTCGGGCCGTGCCAGCAGAATGGCAGTGCCAAGAGAGCCTGACAGCTTTAGAAAAGACCAGGTATCAGGTTTAGGTGATAGGAGATGCTGATGAGACATAGAAGTTCCTTTGTCGGCCATATTCTCCGTATGTTTGTTATAAGGCCCGTGACTTCTAGTTTCGGCTACCTCCAAAACGACGCCCTTTATCAAGACTGAATTTGCTACTTTGAAAACGCATCAGTTTATGAGCTCAGGAGAACAAGTGGTATTGATGGTTATATGATCAGAAGATCGTTGGCAAAGATGCACACAAATAGTTAACAAGGTAATGGTAAGAAATGTTGACCTTGATTTGTTTAGCTAAGATGTAAAGATTTTTGAAGGTCAAAGGTGTCCTTGTGTAGTGTTTTGGAGTCTAACTGTGTCTGACCCTCTAACATTAAGCTGCTGTGGCCTGCAGTTTTGAAGAGTGAAGCAAACCAGGGGAAAAGAGAGAAGGGGGAGAACAGGAAATGGAGTGAGGTGTTTCAGGAAGTTGTCAGGGGTTGACTGATTGATTCCAGATGGAAAAGGTCAGCCTTCGTGACCCAGGAAATACTCACTGGGGGAAAGAAGTTGGCTTGTGGAAAGGGAAGCCTGGGAGTGAGACGACGCTGGAATGCACATTCCACTTCCTTTAGTCCCCAAACATTCAGAAACTCTAACTTGTCTGAATAGAATAATATCAGTGTTGTCATCGTTCATCAGAAAACAGGGAAGGAAGTTAAAGTCAAAGCTTTGAATGTACCAAATGTATCTTCACCTCCATAATGTAGTTCATTTACTTCCAGAAGGAGAGTGGATGTATGTGAAGGCCAATATTTGTGTGTGTGTGTGTGCGCGCGCACGCACGCGTGTACGTGCATGTATAAGAACAACCAGCAAACATGTCCGGTTTTGCATGGTGGAGCTAGAGGATTAAATTCTTTACATTTTGCCAATTCACTTTAATTGACAGACTCTTCTAGATAACCCACAGTCTAAGATATTTGGAATATTAAAAATGGGAACTTGCCTTGTATCTGTATATATACGCACACACGCACATACATTTGGACATAATTTAAAATCTTGTAATAAATTTTGCAGACACTGAAATAATTCAGGTTAATTCCCTTGCTGTCATGAGAGGCCAGAGCTAGCCAGCAAGAGATTAAAATTTATTTCCATTGTTAATAGAAAATAATGAAGTGCATCTGAACCATCAGGGTATGTCATTCGGGAAATGTTCACTTTGGAGCTGAATCTCACTCCACCCAAATGGACAATGATGAAATCAGCTGGCTCGAGAAAGCCTCATATTTTGTGGCAGGAATGCATGAGGAGCACTAAAGTACCGTATGACAAGAAGCTTGAGGAATGAATTAAAGTGGTCTCAGAGAGAATGCTCTCTATATCCACATAATCCTCAGACGGGCTGGAGTTCCCCTCACTGTGCCTAGCACAGCTCATTAGCAATTAAAGCCTGAAGCGCCCTCTTGTTTTAGGTTTTCCAGAGAGGGCAGCTATGTCAATCCATTCACACACACAATTTATAAAAGTGGCCTGATTCCTCTTTTTTCTCCACCTTCTCCTATTATTTTCAGGGGGTAATCATATGCAGAGGTGAATGCTTTCAACCTTCATGCTCATCTTTTTTTTTTTTTTTTAAGCTTTTAGTTATTTATTTGACAGAGAGCGACACAGTGAGAGAGGGAACACAAGCAGGGGGAGCGGGAGAGGGAGAAGCAGGCTCCCCGCCGAGCAGGGAGCCCGACGCGGGGCTCGATCCCAGGACCCTGGGATCATGACCTGAGCCGAAGGCAGATGCTTAACGACTGAGTCACCCAGGTGCCCCCTTCATGCTCATCTTAACCCCACGCCAGGAGCCTTGGCTTCTCTCTTCCTTTGACTATGATGCCATCTTGTGCTTGCCCTGATAGGGACTTGTGCCTCCATGCACTTGTGGAGAGCGATGGATGTCTACATCTTACGGTGGCCACCGTACAATAGGAGATTTCTGGAAGGATTTTCCCCAGACTCCTAACATGTTGACATGGGACAATGGAAAACAGATCCAGAGCTAGACAGGCTGCATCCCTGAAATAGGAGCTATTGACAATCATTTTCTGAATGACAACTGAGGTTCCTTTAAGTTCCTTTGATGTCACAGAGAGGTAGGGACCCTGTACCTGTAGTGTATTCACAACTGAGGAACTGAAGTGTGGGAGAGACACATAGCTGACTAGGAACCCATTCTGTCATCTTTGAATCTCCAGGGCCTGATTTAATACCCAACATGTAGCAGGAGCTCAGTGAATGTTTTTGGGATGAATGATTGAAACCCACTTATGTCCATGGAAAATTCCTGTCTGGTACTGTCATGCCCATGGGACCAGGTTAGGTGAAATATTTTGGGGACTCATGCTTTTAGGGGTTCTCCTGAACCCCTATTATACTAAAATATATATATTTAAAAAAAATTAAAAGCTACCATCTAAAACTACATTGAAGGTAAAAAAAAATTCAGAAGGGTTTCCTTGGGGTGGGGGTTAGGTAGGAGGGGAGGATTGACCGAGAAAGATACAAGGTAACTTTCTGGGGAGATGGAAATGTTCTATACCCCGATATGGTCTGTGTTACCTTGGATGTATCTGTCAAAACTGTGCAGCTAAGATTTGTGCATTTCAATGGATATAAACTTCACCTAAAAAAAGGAAGGATTTATCATACTATCTTGTTCACTTTGTTTGCTTGAAATTATTCATAGTAGAAAATTTTAAGTGCCATCTAGTGAATCTTACTTCACATTAGAGATAAGGCAGGGCCAAGGTCCCCCGCCCCCTTCATTTAATAAGGAAGGAAGGGGTGGCAGAAAAAATATAAGTAGAATATCAGCAAATTTAATTTAGGAGTAGATAGGAAGCGTCATTTTTATTTTTATTTTTATTTTTTTTAAGATTTTATTTATTTATTTGAGAGAGAGAGAATGAGAGACAGAGAGCATGAGAGGGAGGAGGGTCAGAGGGAGAAGCAGACTCCTTGCCGAGCAGGGAGCCCAATGCGGGACTCGATCCCGGGACTCCAGTATCATGACCTGAGCCAAAGGCAGTTGTTTAACCAACTGAGCCACCCAGACGCCCCGGGAAAAGTCATTTTTAAATACAGCTCCTCATTACGTGCCTATCAATGCCTTTCCTCCAGAGGTCTGTATATATGCACGAATATGTATATAACAAGTTATTTTCTCAAAAAAAAATTGCATACATAACTGACAAACAGACTCACGTCTAGGATGGCCCATCCTCTTGGGTCAAGTGGGTGGTGGGTGCACTCAAGTCCACCTACCTCTGCTATGCTTTCCCAACTGCTCTGGCCTTCACTGACCTCTGCCTCTTGGAACTACAGCACGCACATAGAACTCAACTTGATTTCGTTTTGTGTGCTCTTTCTTTTATGTGTCAGCCATGTTTCTCCAGCCCGAAAGAGAGCTCTTTGAGGGTAGGGGCCCAACTTTGTAACTTTTGGTAGCCAGCCCGTGTGTCTGCCTTTCTAGAGCCTCCCTTAGAGCTTACACTACGGGAGGGGCTCAGTGAGTAATGTCACCCATCCTAGTGACAGGCCAAAAAAGGCAGAGGTGAGGCAGTTAGGCTGGAACTCATCCCCCTGTCGCATGCGCCAGGGTCTCCACCTAGCGCTTTACACATAATACCTCATTTCATCCTTACTTTATTTATTGAGCCCTTGAGATAGGCATTGTTGTTTGTGTTTTACAGATGAGCAAAACGGAGATTAGAAAAAGTGAAGTAATTTGTCCCAGGTTACCAGGTTGCGGGACAGCAGGTGTGATGGTCTTAGTTCTCTCTGACTCCCAATCCATGATCTTCCACTGTTCCACACCCATCTCTTCCCTTTCCTCTGCCTAGAGACTAAATGTCCTACATTTTCAACACTGAATTCCAGCAACTTCATCTCCTCGCCAGAAATTGGATCACCTCTGCCACGGCTCTCTAGCGGGTGGGGACACCCCACAAACAGCCCCTCAGGCAGCATCTCTGTGCCCAGCATTCCTTGAGCAGATGTTAGAAGTGTGAGAATCCATTCCTGAGCTGGGAGAGATGACTTCCCAGCTGGTGTTGAGGCCTTACCTTCCTGAGCGCACACAGTTGGCTCCTTGGCGTGAGCATAGCTCTGGGGTCAGCTGGGAATGACTGTCCAGGTCCTGTAGGAGAGAACAAGGTTTTTAGAACCAGCAGGCAGATGGCCAGTTTCCCCACTCCATCACTGGGGTGTGGTTTGAACACAAATACATAACAACATACAAGTGAAAGGTGGCCTCTTTTTCCAGGAAGCTCTGCCATAATCACAGGAGGATGACCTGCTGAGAGGCCGAGGGCATGGCCCTGGCCCAAGATTCTGTTCCGTCTCTCATTAGCCATAGGGATGTCTGGCAAAACAGTAGGCTGCGACTTTTCCTACTTTATGTACAACTAACACCCCCCCCCCCTTTTGCTTTAAATGTGCAGGTTGTGTTGTCAACAACGGTGAATGTGGATGGACACGTGCTGGCTGTTTCTGACAACATGTTTGTTCATAACAACTCTAAGCATGGCCGGAGAGCAAGAAGGCTGGACCCATCAGAAGGTAGGGTTGCCTGCCGTCTGGGCTGAGAACGACAGACAAATCAAGGTCCCCGCCATTGTCCTGGTTTGAATTTTAAATTTATGTCTGGGCAGGCGTGGAGAAAATACACAAGATCATGTGGGTTTTAAGTGAAGTTGTAAACACTGACTCCTGCCTGTTCTCTTGCAACCCCGCACGCCTCCCAGTCGGCACTCAGGCCCCCGTGCCCCACTGCCTCTGCCATCTAGTCTTGTGTTTTTCTTTTTGCTAGACGGGCATTTGAGGCAAACATAAGCCTATGACATCTTAGTTAAACAGGAACATTACAGTGCAGACATGTATGAATAAGTGTCAGATGTGCCCTTAAACAGATTGTGGGCAAAACAAAACAATGTGCAGAATGAAATTGACACTAATTGATTTTTGTTTGCTTGGACAAGAAGAAATCATGATCTGCTCTGGGTAGTTTTCCATGTGCATTAAAGTCGTCAGAAATACTGGTAACTGTTCAACTTCAAGTTGTCCAAAAAATTAAAGCATATCAAGGAAGATAACTGACAAATACCTGAGTAAATTCCATCTTTCACACTCCCCAACTCACTGGGATAGTAAGGCGCTTTGTACTATAAGGTGAATGGCTAACCTAAGCTACTATTTTAGTGTGATGTTTTGCTGTATAGTGCCCACCAGCCCCCACCCCAGCTTGGCCCTTAAAATGTGTCTTGTATCCATTTAAATAGGAATTAATGAACTGAAAGAAAATGATTGAATCAGTAAAGAATTTGGAGTGGTGTTAATTCTCCCACAGTGGGCACTGAAAGGGGAGAAGAAAATCCCAGGGTTCAGAACTAGGAACCCATCCAGTTTCTTCTGACTGATTGGATGTGATTGACTGGCTGTTCAAAGGGGGCTCATGTTTTTGGAGTCCTGCCAAAGTTCTCCTCCACCTTTGACCCTGTCAACTTTGGAAATGGAGTGATGGATTGACTTTAGTTATGGCCTGAAAACCATATTGGGTTCCTGTTGGGATGTAAAGTCCAGAGGCCTTGGACATATGGAAGAAGGGGGGGCGGGAATCCGTCCTACAAAGTTAGGAAAGTGATTAGAAATTGTCTCCTGATAGAGCTGAAAAAAAACCCCAACTATGATAGATTTTACTTTCTCCTTCTCTCTCTAGCACATTAGCAGGCCTTGTAAATCTTAACATCTTGGGGCAGAGGAGGTGGGGAGAGAAAAGGGATTTACACATTTCCAGTGTGATCAACTTATAAAAATATGGGGAAAAACAACAGGGTTTTAAAACCACCCTTTGCACAATTAGCTAAGTGTTCCATGTTTTCATACATAGTGGTCAACTCATTAGGCTTTAATGACCTGGTGAAAACCAGCAACCAATTAAGGAATGATGGCAAGTCAGCAAAGCTCAACTTGAACCTGGAATAACCAACAGCTTTTGAGAGCAGCCAATCCCCCAAACTCCAGATTTCAACCATCAAAGGACAGCCCTGACATTTTCTTTTCTATCTTCTTAGCTACCCCCTGCATCAAAGCCATTAGCCCAAGCGAAGGCTGGACCACGGGAGGAGCCATGGTCATCATCATTGGAGACAACTTCTTCGATGGCCTCCAAGTGGTGTTTGGGACCATGCTTGTATGGAGTGAGGTAGGCAAAGGCAACTTGCTGCCCTGATTTTCTTTGGTGCAAAGATAGTTTTATTTGGGGAAATGTAATTCCTGAAGCATCAGCAGCATGGATGCACATTACGGATTACCTACTGTGAGCAAGCCACCAAGGATTAAAAGACATGTAAACCACAATTTATTGTAGGCATGGATCCCTTAAAAAGATAAATATTTATCGCAACATTGTTTATAATTGTGAAAAATTAGAAAGAGCCTAAATATTGAATAATAGGAGAATGGTTCAATTCCACTATTAAAAATTTTGTTTTGAAAAAGTTCTAATGACACAGGAGAAGGGATTGTATTTACACTATAATGTCAAGTGAAAAAAAAATCAGGATAATGGTGTCTATGGACATAAAATCTAATAATATAACAGCCACCTGTAGAAAAGTTCTGGAAGCACCAAAGATTAACAGTGGCCGTCTCTGGGTTACACAAGGCTAATATTTTTCCTCACATTTTTTTATAATTTCCTAATTTTCCAAAGTGGATACGTTCTACTTTCATGATGAGAAAAACAACAAGACATTACAAAAAGACAAGTAACGGTGCTAGGTTGGATGTGGAAATTGCCAAGTCACTACATGAGAGAGTAGCAGTGTAGGAAGCAGGGAGGGAGTGAATACAGAGATGGGCCCTGGAGGCAGGGAGAGTCTTGAGCTGGGCTGGTGGGAAGGTGAGGATCTAGACAGGTTAAGCTGTGAGGAAATTCCAGGGTGGGAGGGAGAAACATGTGAGACAGAGGGACAGGGTGTTTAGAGAGTTTGGGGCCCTGGGGGGTCATCGCAGGAGATGCTCCCGTCCTCCATAGCCTTGGTGATAACTTGTATAACAGGTATTTTATTTATCTGCCTGTTCATTCCTCAGCTAATAACTCCTCATGCCATCAGAGTGCAGACTCCTCCTCGGCACATCCCCGGAGTAGTGGAAGTGACATTATCTTATAAGTCCAAACAGTTCTGCAAGGGAGCTCCAGGGAGGTTCATTTACACAGGTGGGTAAGAAAATGATCCAAGGGAGATGGGCTCCTGGTTCACCTTTGTTCTAGCTCCCAGTGTCTCCACTTTATAATGATTTTACCTTTCCTAGGTCTTTTTACTAGTGTGGGAAGAATGGACTGGGTGATAGGCATTGGATGGGGAAGTGTGGACTCGATTTTAAATTTTATTTTATGTAAGCGATTTCTGAACAGTCTGGGAGATGATCACAGGAGCTCATTTCATGAGTGCCATCTTTGTAAATTTGACTCAGCTAGAACCATGCCAGAACAGACTTTTAACTAAGTAATCAGATAAAAAATTAGGCCAAGTGGTTGGCTATAGCTAAATTTTCTTGAAAAGGATTTATAAAAATTGCCCAACGGTGCTGCAGAGTGATTCAAATTGTTTTAAAATTTTATGAAAGTAGGAATTATCTATGATTTCAATGTTTGTTGAAATTTTCTGAATATTTGTTTAAAAACATTTGTTTAAAATTGGTTGAATATCTACTTTTTCTAAGGTACAATGACATATGAGACATGGTCCCTATTTCAAAATGTAGAAATTTTTGGAGGGGGCAGTGGTGTATTGCACAGAACAGCTGGGGAATTAGGATATTCAAAATGTTTGGTGTTTCCAGTGAATGGAATATGAATTCCAGGAAGACACAGTTTAGTGTAGAGGGAAGGGCTTTCAAGAAGAAGATTGAAATCAAAGACGATTTTTAAGGGTGGGGAGGATTTGAATAGGCAGGGAAAAAGGAAGAATGTCCCAACTATGGGAATTTCATGTGCTAGAGCCCAGTGGGTAAGGTGAGCAGGTGTCTGGAGGAGAGAGGGCTGTTTACAGCTGTGGTAATGCACTTGGGTAAAACTTAGGCCAGAACTTAGCCCACATGAGCTAGGAATGAGAAGGAAGGAAAACATAAAACAGCTTAAAAGCCCTGTAGGGTACCTAGAATGATCAAATTCAGAGACAGAACATCAAATGGTGGTGCTCAGGTGTTGAGGGAGGGAGAATGGGAGTGATATTTAATGGGAACAGAGTTTCAGTTTTGTGAGATGAGAAGTTCTGGAGATCAGTTGCTACACTTAGAAATGGCTTCAGATGGTAAATTTTGTCATGCGTGTTTTACCACAATTTTAAAAAATGAAAAAAAAAACCTACAAAGCCTTGTATGGGAATTTAGACTTGATTTGTAGGACGACATTCAATGTTCCCATGGAAGTGAGAGTAACTCAAAGGGGTTCTCGTAAGAAACACAAATGCTGTTGATATAAAAGATTGAGTTAGTCAGGGGAACAACTGAAGGCAGGAGGATCAACTAGGACATTATACTTTGAAGGAGAAAATAAGGGCCCTAGAGAAAGAAATATATAAACTTAGAAAATATATCACACACATTATGAAATTCTAATATTTTATAGTGTCTTCTCTCATTTGGATCCAGACTCCCCTTCTTGTTTATGTGTAAATATCTGGTTACATATCACTGAGGAGTAGATGGACAAGGGTAATTTTTAGGTATATTTATCTAAAATTTCACCTTTGAATTTTCTCTCTTGAGAGAGGTACATCTTGGTTGGGTTAGTGTGTGTGTGTGTGTGTCTGTGTGTGTGTGTGTTTCTATGGAAGATGCTATTGCAGTCACAGTAAAATATTTACTGCTCATTTAAATGAGTATTTATGACAAGCCTAGTACCATGGGCTGGCACAACTCTAGGCTCTGGGATATAGAAATGGGCAAGTTAAAATCCCTCATCTTAATAAAACTTACTTTCTAGAGGGGAAGACAGACAACACAGAAAATAGATGATATAATTTCAACAGTAAAAATAAGTAAGGGATAGAGAATGAGGCAGGGTTTTGGGTGGGGTGATCAGGGAGGGACTCCGTGAGGAAGGAACGTTGAGTGGAGACCCGTATCACAGGTGTGGAAATCTGTTCCCCTGCTTCTGTATCTTTTTGACCTTCTCTCCTCTCCATTCACATTGTCTTCCTTCTGTGCCTGGAACTCTTCAGTGTTGTGTTTCTGTTTGGTTCACCAGTGTTCTCTAGAACAGTGTCTGGCTGTCTGTGAATTGGGGGTAAATGTCCCAGGCAGAGAACAGATTATAGACTGAGAGGTGGGAATAAGCCCAGCATCATCAGGGAAGAGCATGAATACCTCTGGCCAGAGTGGCACTGGTGGGGAGGAGAATGATGGAAGATGAGGTAGGAAAAGCAGGTAGGGTAAGAGGTTTGGATGGGAAGGCACTGAGGATGAGGATGTTGAACAAGGGAGCAGTCAGCATCCAGACAGGATTTAAAACCACAGGGCTGGATGAGATGGCCTCAGAAGAGAGTGCAGCTACAGAATGGAAGAAGTCTCAAGATGGTGCCTCAGGAGCACCAGCATGTAGGGCTCAGGGTGAAAGGAGGAGCCTATGAAGTGACTGAGAAGGAGTGTCTGGTGGGGTAGGAGGAAAGCAGCAGTGTGAGCTGTCCCCAAGGTTAGGCGAGGAATGGGTCTCACTTTGGGATGCTTTCCACATGTAGGGCTCTGGCATCTCTGTTTTCTCTACCCACTGTATATGGATGACCATCTGGCCTGTGAGGAGACAGGTAGGAAAAATAGCAATCATGTTGCAACCAATCCTCAGCTCTCTTCTGAAGTAAGGAAAGATGTCGATACTCAGTGAGGCTGTGGACGTGTGGAGCCTGGTGTTGTGTGCATGTGCATACACATGTGTGTATGCAGGTGAAAATTCTCTCTGAAGCAGAGGTCCTCACCCTTGGCTGCACTTTAAATCACCAACACCTGGGCCCCAGACAAAGTAGCTCTGAATCTCGGGGGGTAGGACCCAGGTATCAGTGTACTTGATATATTCATTGAACAAGCATCAGTTCTAAATTATGCTCAAGGCACAAAATCAGTAATTTCAGTATGCCTCTAGCAGCTTACAGTTCTAGAAGGGGAGATAGCCATCTGGAGATTATGATAATTGGGTTAAGTCCCATAGAGGTATAAATGCAAGGGGCACTGAGCAAGGAGTGGCTGACTTTAGGGAATCTGTGAAGACTTTCCAGAGGAGGTGACAATAGAGTGACATTTCTAAAGCAAAGTGGGAATTTACCAGACAGAATAGAGGAGGCCATGAGCCACAGTTTGTGGAAACAAAGTGTCTGCTGAAAGGGGAGCCCACATAACCATGAAAATAGTAGATATTATGCTACTTGTAAATTCAAAGAATTATGGAGATGGTGAGACATTGCAGATCACTGGTCAAACTCCCTCTTTTGCAGATGGGAGAACTAAGCCCCAGGCAGAAGCAACTTGTTCACAATTACCCATTGAATTCAAGGTGGAGTCAGAGCAAGGACTCAGGCCTTTGGCCATCCCACCTAGTGTCTTTTATTTAACACTTATTGTCAGCAAATAGCTCTGTTTTCCTGATGTCCTGAAATTTTATTGACTTATTCACGAAGCAAATATTGATTGAGCACACTCACTATGCTCAACACTGTGCTGTGTGCTGGGAACACTGTAGATGAGTCAGACCAGCAGGATCCTTCCTTCATTATGGTATAGTGATGTGAAGATGAACTACTTATGCTCTAGGTTTGAGCTTTTTGGATGTCTCTAGTTCTTAAATCTTGTGTAAGTGACTTAACTTTTGAGTCTCCCCATCTATAAAATGGGATACTTATCTCACAGAGCTGTTGTGAGACTAAATAATGCTGTGCATGCAAACAGTGGTGTTTGGCTCTCCAGGGAAAAGTGGTGGGGAGGGAGCGGTAGGGTTGGTAGTATTTGCTGATTTCCATGGTGCAAATACTCTGACTATGGCTGATTTTAAGCTACCAGTATGACATCAGCTGGCTCACAGATTTCTGAAGTTTTAACAACCTGCTGTCACGAACTGGTCTAGAGCACCCTTACATGTAAGCACTTGGGATAGAGAGTGACTATATCTTACTATTCAAAAGCATTTATTATTAATAATATTCTTATGATTACTATCAGGGTTACTACCATGGAAACTTTTACTATCAGGGTTATTACCATGGCAACTTGAACAAGTAATTACAAATGTGATGAGTACTAAAAAGGAGTTGTATAGGATGCTGGGAATATACACTTGGGAAATCAACCTTCTTAAACTAAGATAATGGGGAAGGCTAAGAACAGTCCAAACACAAGAGACGGAATGTGCAAAGGCCCTGGGGTAAGAAAGGACACGGGATTTATATGATGGCTACTATGAACAGGGCAGAAAGAATGAGTTAAAGAATGGTTGGCCTCAAGCTGGAAGGGAGGGTTGGGGCATGCTTCTCTGGCTCTACCCCAAGAGCCATGGGGAGCTATTGGAGTATTTTAAAGCTGGGGAGTGCCACGATCAGATTTGCCTTTTAGAAGATCATTCTGGCTGAATTGTAGAGAACGGCTTGGAAGAAAGGGTGGATTCAAGGAGGTCAGTCGGAGGGCAGTGTGGTGGCCTCAGCCAGAAATGATGGCAGCCTGGACCAGAGCACCAGTAGTGGGGACAGGCAGAAGGGGATGGAATCTAGGAAGTCACATGGGCAGCCCTTGATGATTGATTGGATGGGGTGAAGGTTGGGGAAGGGAGGGGAGGAGATGCCTCTCAGGTTTCAGGTTTGAAAAATTGGGTGGGTATAGTATAGAAAGTGATTTTTAAAAAGGTATAAATTGCTAAGGGAGTTCAGAGGAAGGACAAAATTCTTCCAGCTGGTGGAGCGGTGGGAAGATTTAATATTGTAAAGATGTCAATTAATGCATAAATTTAACACAATGCCAATCAAAGTACCAACAAAATGTTTGGGGAAACTTTACAAGAGTTCACCTGGAAAAATAAAGGTGCTAAAATAGGACCCCTCATTTTAAAAAATGAAAGGGCCATGCCCTACCAGACTTAAAACCTATTTTGAGTAATTAGAAGAATATGGGGCTTTGGAGGAACATATAGAAGTGTTATGCAACAGAAGAGAACATTTAAAAATAAACAGTTTTTTTACACATGAATAGTATAAATACCTAAACGTGTATAGGTGAGGAGCCATCTCAGTCAATGTGGAAAAGATGGAATGTTTAACAAATGGTATTAGACCAACTAGTTAAGTATCAAAAGAAAAAAGGTTAGATAGCTAATTTCATATTATAAACTAAAACATTTGAATTAAATATTTTTAATTAAAAATGAACACATTTCAAAATATTGTTATTATAATCTGGAGCCTTGCTAACCTTGACCCCAAGGAAACCATCAAGCATAAATCTATGATTACATAAAAAGAAAATTTTTGCATGTTGAGATGATGTCATTAAATCAAAAGGAAAAAAGGACAAACTGAGTACATATTCATTATGTGTGACATATTATCTTATGCATAAAGATTCATTCATTTGCTCAGCAAAAACTTATTTTATGCCTCTATTTGTCAACAACTATGTTATTCATTGTAGATAAAGAGATGAATATTAGATATCTCACAAATTAAGAGAAAAAGAAAGATATGTAAATGAAGAGCTAGCAAGGAATATCAGGAGTTAATTTAGGAAGGAATACAATTTAGCAGTAAACATTTTTAAAAATCCCAATCACATTAATAATCAAATACATGCAAATTAAGGCAACTAGGGGATAACGTTTTCTCCCTATCAAGTTGGCAAAGATTTTCTTTTTTCTCTTTCTTTTTTATTTTTTTTAAGATTTTTATTTATTTATTTGACAGAGAGATAGAGAGAGAGCACAAGTAGGCAGAGCGGCAGGCAGAGGGAAAGGGAGAACCAGGCTCCCAGCTGAGCAGGGAGCCCGATGTAGGGCTTGATCCCAGGAAACCTGGGATTATGACCTGAGCCTAAGGCAGCTGCTTAACTGACTGAGCCACCCAGGTGCCCCAAAGATTTTATTTTTTAACAAATGAAAATACCCAAGTTGGCAAAATTAGTAGAAAGTGGGGACTTTCTAACATACACCTGTAGGAGGGTAGAAGAATCTAGGAGCCTTAAAATGTATATATGCTTTGACCCAACAATTCTACTTTTTGGAATGTATACTTAGGAAATAACTGAGTTTGCCTGAAGGCTGTTCATTGGAGCACTGTTTATGGTAGTGAAAAATTGAAAACATCCTTAGTGTCCTTTGGGGGACTCATTAAATAGTGAAGTATCCTTACACTGAAACACTTTTTAGATATTAAAAGTAGTGCTGTGAATGGATATTTAGTTGCATGAAAGATGTCTGTGATATAGGTTTTAAAAAAAGCTTAAGAACTATATGCACAGTATGGTCCAATTTATATATATATATAAAAAAAGAATAGTTGTGTAAAAACCCTAAGTAAGATATAGAAACCTGCATATGAAGGCATTACCAATGGTGGTTTCTAGGTATTGGTATTATTATTATTTGTTTAAATTTTGCTTACTTATATTTATTATTTTCTGAAAAACTTAAGTAATTTTTAATTAATAATGAAAGAAAATGTGGTGTAAAAAATTAATGTCCCACATACTGAAATACTGAAACAGCATACATTGGTAAACTTGATTCTTTAGGTACAGAAAGAGTATTTCCAGCCAGGGAAGCAGTGAAGCTTCTTCCAGAAGACTGCTTTGGAGAAAGAAGGACGTGGGAGGAAGTTAAGGGTGAGGAGGGTGGGGACGAGTTGCACATTCTTTCACAAACAGAGAAGAAAATAAAAATACAAACACTGTCCAGGATGGCTCGGGAGGCTGGTCACTCCCTCTAGAAATTTCCACCTGATGTTACTGAGCCAAATGCGACTCCGGTTGGTAGAGACAAGTGGCTAATGTTATTCATGGAGGGGCCCAGGCACTACAGGAAACGGACTGGTGATCTCTCGTCTTACCCACTCAAGGAGAAGCCACCAGCATGGAAAGGCACTTTACAACCCATTGGGAATCTTAGTCCAATAGCTGGAAAGGCAGTGGCTTCCCTAGGTGACTGGAGGTGGGGCCACTCTGCCTCAGAGCCAAGGCCTACCTTCTGTGAGCCTGGAGAATCCTAGCCTTCTCTGGGGGGGCGGGGGGCTGACAGGGAGAGAGTTTGCAGGTGTCCAGCCAACCTCCTCCTGAGCCACACATTCCAAGCCTCAGAATGTGCTCAACTGCAGGAGACTGTATCAGAAACCACTATAGGCCTAGACAAAATACTCTGCTCCAGTGGTCAGGTGGAAAATATCATCTTGATTCCAGAGGAAAAGAAAACCTCGAGAGCTTTAGCGGGGACAGAGTGAGCCAGAGCAGGAGGGTGGCATCCAAGAGGAGGATGCACTGGACTCAGCCAGAAGACGTGCTTTCAGATGCCGGCGGGGGTAATCAATGACTTGTTTGTCCTTTTGACAAGTCACCTAACCTCCCTGAGCCTCATTTTTTTCATCAGTAAAGCTCTGGTACTAATTATACTATTACCCATAGGTGTTTCCCTAATTTGGCTGAGTATGAAAATCATGCTTGGCTCCATTCCAGACATACCGAATCATATTCTTTTGGGAAGGTCTGAGAATCTGTATTTTAAACAAAGAAATGAGTTTGAGAAACCTGAGTCCTGCTCATCAGGCTGTTGTGGAGACTTTCTGGCTGGTAAAGTACTCTGCACATGGGGCAGTTCTTATGAGACTGGGTCATTGCGTGGTGAACACAATAATATTTCTTCTTAGGTGGAACCTTCTAGAAGGAGACTCAAAAAGCAGGAGGTGGGAAAGGAGGCTCCGAGGTCCAACCTTTGATGGTTCCTGTATCCAAGGATACACCACCATAATAAACCCAAGCCTATTAGATGTAACTTACCTGGTATAATTAGCCAAAATGCAGTAATCAGTCCCCATGGTTGTTGCTGCCAAGTACAGCATAAACAACATCAGGGCTCTGAAAAACAACACATTTTCTTCACACATATGATTTTGCAGGTCTATTTTCCTTCAACCATGGTTTGCTAAAATGTAGCCTCCTGCTGCGGCACTGAGAGATCCACATGAGAGTATAGCTCCTTGGGAAAAGTCTGCTTGGAGACCTGGAGCTGGTAGGTATGCCAGCCTGGGTGCAAAGAGGAGAGGTTCTACTTTCCTCACAGACTTTTCCACAGAGAACCAACAGGGCAGAAAAATAATCCTGGTAGAGGCACCCAGTGGGGTCATGGTTATTGGTTGTGGAGGTCTTTCTTGGCTGTTTTGAGGATTCAGGAAGAGAATGTCTGGAGCATGCATTTGGGGGTAGAATGGCCATTGTGTATAATGATGAAATCTGCACACACACACCCGGCCCCCCAGAAACCAGTGTAAAGTCATGATGCATGCAGTCCATGGCAGGTCACTGAGCATATGCAGGTGGATGAGCGCAGCTTTTCAGTATTATTCCTATGGCTTTTTGCAGAATCTGGTCTAAACATTTGATTGTTGGTTAAGAACTTACAACTTTAGTTGTAAGTTCTATCATCAGGTAGAACTCGTAAGAAGAAAAATGATGATACTAATTCAGTAGTCCTATCTGTCATCGTTTGAGGAGGTAGGGCCAGGCTCTGTCTCATGAGCTCATATCATCATTGCCCTTTCTCACTGTGATGGTTCTCTTAGTATCTCAAATTTATAGATAGGAATCCTGCTGCCCAAGGTCACCAAGTTAGGTGCAGTCCTAGCAGTCTACTTCCAAAGCTGTTCTCTTAACCACTGATCTGTGCTACTTACCAATCCTGTGTAGCATCACAGAAGAAATTACACGAAGGCCATCTGTTTGGCTTCATCCAGTAGTTTTACCTGCAAATGCCAATGGCCTTGGCTCTCTGGTTGTTACTCTGAGGAAATGCACAGGAAATAGGCCTGGCCAGTGACCATGGAGGGGCTCAGAGGATGCCTTCCCTGGTGCTCCAGATTGCAAAGTGGGCTGTTTCTATTACGGCGTGATGTGATAGGCTGAGAACCTATGAAGGGCCTCGAATTCCCTGGAAGTCATAGAAATTCTCCTGTCCATGAATAACTGAGGGTGTGGAAGGCAAAGGAGTACCAACTCTACCCTGTTGTTAAGAGAGAACTTAGTGCCGGGGTGGAAGACAATGACCAAGCGTACAGGCCTAGATTTGAGCCCCAACATTCCTGCAAGTCACTTAAGCATTCTGCACCTCGGTTTTCTAAGTGAACAATCAGGAAGGTATTTCTCTTACTGGGAAAATGAAATGATATAGATATGCCAGTACATTATGGATAGAAATATAAAAATATAAGTCCAATTCACTACCATCAGCCTTTGGCAGAGGGACACACAGTTTCTGGGATGAGCTCTGGGTGCCTTTGCCCTCATCACCATTAGATCAATGGTGGACTTTTTTTTGCGTGTCTTCCCTTCTGCAAGAGGTGGATTCTTCTTGAAAGACCTACCACACCATGCCCTTAATATCTGGGTCTAGATTAGAAATCAGGATTTTGTAGGTGACAGAGAAGGCCAAGGCAGGCTGAGGACATGACTCTGTGGGTGGAGTGAGGGAGAGTGGGTTTTCAACGGAGGATGAAAGAAGCAGGAGACACTGACTTGGCCCAGGTTAGCTCAGGTGCACATGGAAGAGCTGCTTGTCAAGGTGCATGGTTGAATGAACTTAGTAGTTGGCAAATGAGAACTAGTGGAGAAACCGAGAAACCAAAGAATCCATGTCAACTAACTTCCTCCCCCAGAAGACTTCTTATCTTTTATTCTAGCACAAGCAAATGCATTTGATTACACACCCTTGTTCATTATTTGGGAGAAAGTGTTCATAAGAAAATGGCGAGAAACAGGCAGCAGTTGGGAGGAGAAATGGGAGACCTAGATTTTTCCACAAACCCCCGGATCATACCCTGAACAGTCTCCTCCCCGAGGCTCGGTGTGGGCTGTGGGGTCCTCTTGTCATAAAGCTGCACCGCACAGATGTGCACGCAGGATTGCAAATGTTAATAGCTCAGCCGCTTCGCATTTCTTTTTTTTCTTACAGCATTACCCTGATTAAAAAAAAAATCCCATTTAAGAAATGAATCTGATTTTGAGTTAAAAATACCCAATTCAAACATCAAAAACTGGCCCGAGTACAATTATTCCCCATTCACACTGGAAACAGGTTGACTCAACAGCCCTCCTGGTAGCCTGTAGTTTTACTGAGGTCGCTTCTACCCTCACCTCTTGTGAAATCTGGATCCATCCTCTGGCTGAGTCTGAAGAATGGTATCTCCGTTGGAAGCCCCAGAATAGGGGGCTGTTGTTTCACCAGAGACCTCCCAGCCCCCTTAATGGCCTGGTGCTCTCGGCTATAATATTCTAAATACACATTACAGAGAGCACGAGCATATTCATAACTGCTCCATTGTGGCATTTAGATTTACCCTTGAAATTTATCTTTAATTTTTACAGTTGTCTCCTTAACCATGTATATTACTCCCTTCTTCAAACAATCTGTCTTCCTGTTGCAGTTTTTCTTGAAACCAAAGCATAATTAAATATTAAATTAATATTTCATTTTAAATTAAATATCAAAGGCTTCAGTCTAATCTTGCACTTGTGCACTACTGGTTCTCACCTCATGTTCTTGTTCCTATATCCACAAAGGCAGGTGCCACCTCTTAATAATGTGTTCCTGTATTATCTTTGTCCTTTTTTTTTTTTTAATTGATGACACTGAACTTTTGCTACATTGAAACAAATGGATGTAGGGAAAGATTTTAATGTAGCGAAGGTTAACAACAACGTAGTTCAACAGCCTATGGCTTCAACCCCACCCATCTCCACTTCTTGAAGAAGTTCACTGTGCCAAATAGGTAATCATCTTAGAATCATATAATGCAAGAGTTCACAAGGGATCTTAGAGGCATTTTAGCCCAACGATTTGTCTCTGCAGAGAGATAAACCAAAGTCCACCAGCCCTTGAAGGTGATGAATGGTCGGTCAAGGGTAGGATGTAAAGCAGATCCCAGGCCGGACCAGTTTTATCTCCATTGACTATCAGTTGCTGCAAAAAAATTTAACTTGGGAGCATTAAAATGCTAAATTGAACATAGGCTCTGCATGTTGGACCCATGAGCAGTAGGGCAGAAAAGGTAGATGATTGGACAACAAAATTGGGAGGAAGTGGTAGGAGAGATAGAAGAAAGCAAATCAAAGCACGAAGAAGGCAGACCTCACAGGAATCAATATGAGGCTCAAGGCTCTTTGAAGACATGGATCCTGGGGGGAGATCAGAATGGAGAAGTCCCAGAGGTAACATGAAGGTAAGAGCTGGAGTCTGTATATCTGAATTCTTCCCCATGCTAGGTTGCTCTACACTTTCCTGTTCTGCCAATAGAGTGACAGTCTTTGACCAGAGCCACATGGAGAGGTATTCCTGATGCATGGTTTCTCCTTTGCTTGCATAGCAAAGTCCATCCTCTGATCTGGTGTTTGTCTGGCACTCACGTTACATAGATTTTAGGTTTCTTAGGCAGGATTCTTTTCCATTGTTTTCTTTATCATTGGAGAAGGATGAGATTTCAAGTTAGGACTGGAGAGATCCTCTAGTTCTGTGGGCCAGACTCCTCAGGGGACCACGGGCTCTATGCATACCTGATAAAAGTGAAGCTTGTTTGCTACAGATGAATGCACATATGTGCAAACATACAGCTAGGCTCAGACTTCTAGAATTTTCTTAGCCTCTTGATGGCCATCCATACACTCAATGATGGTCCTAGGCACCAATTGGAGATTTACCGTTGAGGAAAGTTGAAACCCAGACCAACATCCCAGAGCAATAGCCCAACTGATCACTCAGATCTTTCCTCACCCTATCATCTTATTTGTCTCTTCTCAAATTTCTGCAAAGGAATTTGATCAGCCGTTGATGCTGCAATTTTTGTGATGAGTACTTCTGTTGGTCAGGGCGTAAATGATCTCCTGCCTGCAATGTCAATGCTGTCTTTGTTCAGGGTTGACCAAAACTCTAATAAAGAGTCCCCTTTCCATGTTAGCTTGTGTCCCCTACATTTTTGGGAAACAGAAGTAGAGTCATAAGCTAGGGTAAGCATTATCTGGTCTCTGTGCCTCCTCTTCAGGAAAGAAAAAAATCATATAGAATTATACATCTCACCAACCTCTTGGGAAAATTAATATTGAACACCAGCCAGCTTTTTTTTTAATGAGTGGTTCCCAGTAGATATTTTTAGTTAAATACTATTTACTTATAAAATAAAACCTTTACACATTGCTTAAAGTTTATATCTATTTGCTGGGTCCAAGATATGTAAGTAACCTCATATATTATACCCGCAATCAAAATGAGAAATGACACATAAGATCCAGGCTCTCAGGAGAAATATTATGAAATCTCAAGGTATTGATGAAAGTTTTTCCAAGGCTGATCCAAATGGGATTTAGATTCTGTGGCAGTTGAAATGTGTATTATTAAACTCCTTAAGCAAACCCGAATGACTCCCAGTGGAGGATTAAGACATTCTATGTATAGCAAAGACGAAATTCTCATGTCTGAGTTTTCTCTATTGAATTCCCCCTTGATTAGCTTCTGTAATATTTAACTTCATGCCATGCCATAATTATTTAATAAAAGGTAAATATAAATTATATTTCAGTGGGGATATGACCTTTTACCTTAATGTTATGTTACTAAAGAAAGACATAGATAAATAGAGCCTATAGATCGAAGCATATTTTTAATTTACTCTGTTTTTGCCTTGCTAGCACTTCTCTGTGTCTCTGTCAGTGGAGGGCTTGGCAGCACTTCACAGCACCCCCAACACTCCATGTGGTAGGAGAGGTTGTAAATTCACACTGATGATGGCGGTTAATGATCTGGTTGGCCCTTAGAGGCAGTGTTGGTGCTGGTCTTGGGCACCTCATTAGCTAATTGAGGTTTGCTTGGCTCACACCAGGACTGAAATGTCAGAGAACACCCAGGGAGGTGGGGGGGGAGGGGGATGGAGTGAAGCTGGGATTCAACATGAGGCTGAATCTAGCAGATGCAAAAGCAACTGGCCAGTTGGGAAGTCAGTTTGGAACCAAAGTCGAAGTGGTCCAGTCTCATCTCGATGTTTTGAAGGCTGAAAACTGGAGGAATTGACCGACTTTCCTTCTTATGATTTGGTGTTGACTAAACAGTTTCGACTTTATGATTTGTACTTCAAAAGTGCACTTGATTAAATGAAATTGTGTGTGCACATGCATGTGATTTTCTTCCTGTCCATGT
The DNA here is from genome assembly GCF_011800145.1 of Mirounga leonina. Lineage (NCBI taxonomy): Eukaryota > Metazoa > Chordata > Mammalia > Carnivora > Phocidae > Mirounga > Mirounga leonina. The sequence continues at coordinate 5,958,328 of NW_023270454.1, read as the reverse complement.
AGATGACTGTGTGTTTTTACCATTGTCTTTTCATCTGGGATACACAGCCCATCCCACCCCACCGTTTTTGCTATGAAGTCTGGCAGGAGCCTGCCAAAAAACACTCAACATCAGAAATAGATGAGTATGCCTAATCTACTTACTCAGTTTAAAACATGAGTTGCTAACCCAGTGTGGTCAAGATAGTCTGCTATTTCTGATTTGGGTGGGGAGTGAGGAGGGGAGGGCAGGCAAGATAAACCAGACATTACCCTTGCGTCCCGGTGGTTTCCTACCTAATGGGAAGAACAGCGGGTACAAATGTGGGATCAATTCTGTGCAAGAGAAAGCACCATCTACATCCCACCTCCGTGTGCTGATTAAGGCCTGGCTTTAGAGAATTCATCTGCAAGCGGCAGGAAGGACAAGGGAGAATGAGATTAGTGGTGGTCATGGGGGGACCCCTGGAGCTCTAGCAAGAGGGAGTGAGAGCTTGCCTGGGTGAATGGGAAGAAAGGACAAGGACAGTAGTGGAGACAACGGGGGCCTTGGAGGGGCTAGATTTTCTACTCCAGGGGAGTAGAAGTCCCTTACTTTAGAGCCAACACATTGTGAGCACACCCATATCTTATCATTTCCATTTTCTCCGTGTAAGAAAATTGGAACCCTAGGTAACAAAATGGTGCGTATTTGAAAAAAGATGAGGCAATGATTGATTTAGAGCATTTTGTCACTGGGTCTGTTCGCCCTGCAGCACCGGACAGCTGTTTGTGTTTGCTGATTGATACCAAATGGGGCCCTTCTCTCACACTCACTGATTGAGAAGTCAAGCAACCTGGCAGGGCTGCACTTTCCAGATCTGCAGACCTCTGCTAGAAGCTCCAAGAGGAAGCATGGGGAGGGGCAGAAGGGTGGCTGCAGGGGGTGGGTGGAAGGAGAAGGCAGCACGGCCACTTTTCAACACTCTTCTCTGCTCCTCACCAGCTCCGGCCCAGTAGCTCAGTGCAGAGCGGTAGCCTTTGGCCCAGGCAGCTGTTGGCATATCTGGATAGGACTTGGAATGACATCTCTAATTCAGCAGAAAAGGTTAAAGCACAGGCCTAGGAGTTAGAGAAGCGAGGGTACAAATTCCACCTTTACTGCCTGACACAGTATTGAAAATGGAGATAAAACCCAAATCGTGGGATTGTAACGAGGGTTAAATGAGCTAACCTGTATAAAAGGCTTAGCATGGTGCCTGTAATATAGCAAGCCTTTGGTAAATTCTAACAGTGGCAATAACGATTTTCATTATTGAATATTATAGCCACTAAAAATACTGTTATTAAAGAAAAAGCCTCAGAAACTGCTGACATTATAATGCTAAGTGGGGAAAAAAAAGTTTACAGAATGATTCCAATTATACACACGGCTATTCTTACATGTGTTTCTGGGTAAAATGGTAATTTGAGTCCACGTGTTTAATCTGCCCTCAGCTCCAGAATATATCAGAGGATATTTTAAAGAAAACAAAAAAGAAAAAGGAAGGAAAATCTAGTATTCATGTTTGAAGCTAGGCTGGTGTCATCAGTATTCCAGAAATTCTGTGCTGGTGTGCACAGACAGGGTTGTGTTGGACGATGTGTGAAAGCTGGACTCATCATTCCCCTCGAGGCCTCTTCTGTCCCCACCTCACAGGGTAAGAACAAGCAACGCAGGCAGAAACTCAATCTTGAATGGAGAAGAGTATACCTAACAATGCTGTACCCAGTGAAGTTGTCATTTACATGTGAGGAAGACAGAAAGATATTCTCTTATTTCAAGATCATGGACAGGATTCAACTCTTATTCTTACTAATGTAACCTGACAGCTGGAGGATTGGACCAGTGATGAACATAAGAATAGACAATTTATGGTATCACAGGACTCCTGGTCATCAGAGAAAGCTGTTAAATTAGAGTATCTCAATTATTGTTAACGTAACAGCAAAGCTTAATGTAAATGTGAAAATTAGTCTAAAAGGTACAAATCATAGAAAATCTAAAGATAATAATATTAGCTGAAGATGACAAACAACCAACCAAAATGTAAAAATGGAAACTGTGAGGTATGGAAATGAAAGGTGGGCAAAATTCCTTATATGTGGAGGGGCTTACCAGACTCAAATAATTAGAAAGAAATATTTTTAGAGAAATCTAAAAGTGCTGCCTTAAATTAAAATAAGATGTATATCTTTCTCATTACTGGAGAAAAATATATTTATTAAAAAACTATCAGAAATACAAGGAGAATGTGGAAGGATAAATTTAGAGTAGCAATTATACATATAATACGTTAAATCATAGGGTCAAAAAGATACATTAAATAATGCATTTAAAGCATTACTCATGGAACACAGACAAAACTCCAATGTATTAATTCACAAAAAACTTAAATTCCAAAAGACAGATATTCTGCAGGACACCTTTTTGAATCCAATGCAATGAACTAGAATAAATAATTAACTAATACCCAGGCATCTCAAAATTTTAGGATATTCTCTTCGGAACAAAGGGAAGACAAAATTAGAAATATGGCTATTCAGAAAGTTGCAACAAAGCAGGGCTTGGAGGGGGAGAACCACAAATATATTAGAAATTTTAGATATACTGTGTAGCATCTGTGCTAGAACATTTAAAATATCAATGAAATGCATGAGTTTTCTAGAAAAATACAAATGATATTGAGAAATAAGGAACGAACCTAAGGTTTCTGATTGGCAATCTGATGGATGATGGCTATTCACTCAAAGCTGGGTGAGCTTGGGGTATTTTGGGTGGGTGGAGTCTATGGGCCATCCCTGTGGAAATCCCCAGCCAATACCTGGACAGATAAGGTAGAATCGCTGGCAAGCTATCTGGACTGGAGATAAAGATTTGTGATAGTCAGCATGACATAGAAATCGTAGGGGGCACTGATGAGGTTGATGAGGGAGAATATAGAGCCAAACAGAAGACTGGCTTGGCAACGGGCATGAGGAGCAGCAGTGTCTACAAGATGGAGGAAGAGCGGTCCTCAAAGTGGGCTAACACGACGTGGCTGGGGAGGTAGGAGTGAAACAGGGCAGTGCACATTTAGGAAAGGTGATGGGTGGAAGAATTTCCAGCAGGAGAGTATTTCCAGTGTCATAACTTGCATTTATGATAAGAATGGAAAAATTCTGGGGCGCCTGGGTGACTCCATCGGAAAAGTGACTGACTCTTGGTTTCGGCTCAGGTCACGAACTCAGGGTCATGGGATTGAGCCCCAAGTCAGGCTCCACTCTCAGTGGAGAGTCTGCTTGGGATTCTCTCTCTCCCTCTCCCTCTGCTCTTCCCCACTTCCCCCCTCTCAAATAAATCTTAAAAAAAAGGGGGGGGGGGGAAGTTCCTCTTGGTTCGGCTAAAATGTTATTGGTGACTTTGACAAGAGAAATTTCACAGACTTCTTTCAAACTTTTAGTCAAGAGATAATATCCATGCTGTGTAAGTGTCATAGAGCATAGGATAAAATATAGAAAGCTTCTCAATTTATTTTTCAAAGCTGGTATAAAATAATAATCAACCAGAAGCTGGCCAATACCATGCACACAATCCCAATTATTAATATGGGCACATAAACTCCCAGCAACAGTAATAGTAACCGATACTTGTTGAGTGCTCAGTAGGTGCTAGGCACTATTCTCAGTAACTTAATTGATTTAATCCTCACAGCAGGAATTTAAGAAAATATTAACAAATTGTATTCAGAAATATACTAAGCAAATGATATACCACATCTGTGACTAAAAGTTTAATTGTGAATATTGGGAAATCTATTATAAAATATAAGTTGGTTAAATGAGAAAATTTATGACTGGAATTTCCTAAAATTCTAACAAGTCCTGGTAAAAACCCTTATTGAAGCATGAGAACTAATTTGATGGTGAAATGTTAGCGTTATTCCCATTCAGAGAAAAACAAGCAAGAATATTCACCATCATCCTCATTTTTAGACAGTTTGGGACATTTTAGCCAACACAAGAATGAGATTAAAGAACTAAATGGAATTAATATACAGACAAAATATGTAGATGCTGTGAATGTATGATCCTAAGAATGAGCAGTAATAATTAATGACATCTGTCAGGGGTTTCGTTACAAAATAACAGATAGCTACCATTGGTTAAGAACTTTTCTGCACCAAGAACTGTGTTGAGGACATTATATCAATGGTTTCATTTAATTTTGACAGCAAACCCATGAGATGGATTTTAAACATAAGCTTACGGAAATTGTGGAGCTGGAATTCAAACCCAAGATCTATTTGATGCTAAAGCTGATTCTTTTAATGACTCTGCCACATGCCACCACGCACTCCCCTCACACGCTGCCTGAATGGACATATAAAAACCAAAAGGGCTTCTAGACACTAGTAAAACTCTTAGAAAATATGATGAGGGAGTAATCATATTTACAAGAAAGATGATAAAAAGTGAAATACATAGCAAAAAAACAAAAATGAAATATAAAAAACTTATTACCTAGATGATAAGCAGTACACATTTTACTGGTAGAGCTAAAGGAGAAGAATTCATATATGTTTGTATATGTATATGCAAATATACACACGTATTTTGTGTGTGCGTGCATGTGTGTGTGAGCGTGTATGTGTACTTATGGAATTGGGATGGTCTTTCTACATATAATATCTAAGGACAAATTGGGATATGATATTGTAACATGGTGACAGAGCATTAAAAATATTAATATGTAAAGTGTTTTTACAAGTAAAAAAATAAAATGACTAATCCCCAATAGAAGAGTGCAGAAAGTATCAACAAGCATTTCATAAAAGAGAAAATTAAAATGATCAGCAAGTGAAAGAAAAACTCTTCAATCTCACTGATGAATAATCATATAGAAGTGACCACATGCATTGCTGGCGGCAGTATGAATTTGTACATTCTTCTGAGAAGTGTTCAACGGAATGTGTGTTAGTCCTTAAGTATAAATCATAGTTTTTGGTCCAGTAATTCTGGTTCTTGGAATTTTCCAGTTGAAATCATTAAAGCTATACACAGTGGATAATTATTGCTCTGATTTTTATAATAGTGAGAAATTAAGGATCACGTTAAATGCCAAGCATTAGGAGTCATTTAAATAAATTATAGACCATGTCATGGAAAAATATGCAGGAATTTTAAATAATGTTATAAAAGAATAATTAATAACCTGGGGAAAAGTTTGATATATTGTTAAGTTGATAAAAAATAGGTTATGTAACAGTGTGAATAAGATGTCTCTGAATAATTTTAAGTATGTGTGTGTGTTTAAATCTGGAAGGATATAAGCAAAAATGTTAACCCAGATCGTCTCTGAAATGGTGAGGTTATGGACGGTTGTATTTTTCCTTCCACATTTAAATTTTTTTATAATTCTTTTAAACAAAAGGTGTTGCTTTGATACTTAGAATAACAGCAACAAATATTCACAAAACATATGTGCAAAAAAGGAAGATTAAAAAGGAAGTACACCCTCCTGTGTTTACCGCTGCCTAATGGGAGTGCAGGTGGTTATTATTTTATTCTTTGCATCTTTTTTCTTTACTTTGATCATGCATTAGTTACGAAACTATAACATTTAAACAACAGACTTTTAAGAAGTCAAGGAAGAGAGGAAAGAGAAAGGAGAAGGGACTCAACTCCAGAAACTCTTTAGCACAGTAGAAATGCTGAGCTAGGTCATTCATTCACTCCCTCCCTCCCTCATTTTACAATTGCGGACGCTAAGCGCTAAGTGCCTATTATGTGCCAGGCACTGTCTTCCACAATGAGAACACAGTGGCAAAACCAAGCAAGTATGCGTCCTGATTCTATGACACTTTCAGCATATGGTGGAGCCTGACATCAAATGAATGTACATGTAGGAAACAGTAATTGCAAATTCTGAAAGTGTATTATGCATAAGAACAGGGCTTTATGAGAATAAACTCACAGAAGGTTTGTATATGTATGAATGTAAATATTTGAGAGAATAAGAAAAAGTGATAATTAGGAGAATGAATAGATGATAAAGGTATACTTGGGAAAGAGAAGGGGGAAGAAGGAAAAGCATGTAAGGGTAGTTTATTGTCTTCATAAAAAACTGGGATATGGGTGATTGTGTAATATTTCTGATTCTTTGAGAGTGAGCAGAGAATTGTAAGTTGTGTGCACTTAGGGCAGAAATAATAAAATAAGTGTAATCATCCTGACATTTTGAAATAGCATTCTAGTGCAAAGACATTAAACTACTATGAATTCCAAACTTACAAATGTGAATTAACCAATGTCACCTTTATCCTTAACTAATTGTATCCATTATGTATCAATTCTCAGATAATACCAGCACCTTTCTATTGCGGGTGGAAGACTTAATTAGAGGCTTTGTTTATGGCCATGAAACACACTCAAAAAGAGGACTTTTATTTTTCAGCATTAAATGAACCCACCATAGACTATGGCTTTCAGAGACTGCAGAAGGTCATCCCAAGGCATCCTGGAGACCCAGAGAGATTAGCTAAGGTAAAAAAAAAAAAAAAAACACTTTGGAAATTGACAGGTGAAAACCTTATTATGGGATTTCAGCAAACTTAGATAAATCCTGCAAATTAAGTCCCTTTAAAATTACATTAGGCCCTGAAATTTGGCTAAGCTTTAGATACACATAAAATATCTCCTAACTCTGAGATATATTGTGATTAATATCCGAGGGAATAGGAAATCTGAAAAGTTGGTCCTATAAAACAGATACACTAGAAGTATCCAGCTTATGAAACATTGCCAAATTTATGAAAATAAATAATTGCATAATGGCTTAAAAATGTAAGTTCCCATGCCTTTGTATTTGAATATAATTTTATTCGTCTGTAATTGCCGGGACATGTTAATCCACAGTCAAGTATTCATCAAGGGACTACCCAGTATATAGGTATTTAGTGAAGTGGAAAATGCCTCAATAGAAAATTTCTATGAAATGTTTTGCTTTTAAGTGAACTTGCTTATGACAATTATATCATGAATCTGGCCCGTTATTCTAGCTTTCTTCACTGAAAAATACATTAATTTATTAGGTATTCAATTAGTGAGACATTATTAAATTTTAACATCTACATTTGCATTTTGAGCACACACATTATCATATGCCGGGTTCTCTTTTCTGTTCTGTGAGTAAAATTCAAGTATCACATTTGCTTCTGCATCACACCTTTATTTTCCTCTTGGAAAAATCCCCAGCCCCACCATTAAATTAGATGATATCTGGAAAGTAGGTTAATAGCAATTTAAAAGGCTGTTAAAAACAGGAGGTGGAAAAGACAAAATGAGACGAAAGGGATTACTGATGACTAATTCTCTCTGGTTAAAGTGAACAGGGGGAAATATTATTGAAAGAATTCATCTTTATTAGAATAAAATTTTGCAGAAGGCACTGCCAAGATAATTTCAGTATTATGAACAACTCCTTGGCAAGCAGCTAAACTCAGGTCAGTCAATCATTCTAAGAATTTTTGGCTAATTAGAGTCCCAGATTCTTTAATGGAATGGTCTGAAAGTTTTTAATAGCACTTCCATGACATTAGTAATTGTAACCAACTCCACCTATTTTGGTGGTGCAATCATGGAAGGAACCATTTTATCTTGATGAATTCCATGTCGATACATATTTAGAGAGGGATTTATGTGTACGGTTATATTCTGCCTGTCAAACCAAATATAGGACCTCATAGCCAGTTATTTATATTTTAGGGAGGATGTCTGCTCTTTTTATTTTATACATAATTTTCCTTTGAGTTGGCCATTTGGGGGTCTTACCTTTGCTTATACCTCATCCTTTCTGCTCTTTTTCTAGGAGATGCTATTGAAAAGAGCTGCAGATCTAGTGGAGGCCCTCTATGGCACACCACACAATAACCAGGTTAGGTGCTCCCATCTTACACTCTGTTGAGTTTGACTCTTCGTGCTGGATAAAAATGCTCACCTCAACCTGCCATTTTGTAGGACATCATTCTGAAGCGAGCTGCAGACATTGCGGAAGCCCTGTACAGCGTCCCCAGGAATCCCAGCCAGATCCCAGCTCTCTCCAGCTCCCCAGCTCACAGTGGCATGATGGGCATCAACTCATATGGCAGCCAGCTTGGGGTCAGCATCTCGGAGTCAACACAGGGAAATAATCAAGGTACTACTCTTTCTCAGAGTCAAAATTCCAAACGTCTTATCCATTTACAAGGGTGGTTTTGCTTGAGCGGAGGGAGGTAAAGCTTGATTCGTATACCATCAAAAAAGAGTGTCCCCAGATAAGCTGTGCAATCATATATTGGATTATCCCAACATGATTGGTGGTGTTTTGTGAGATTTGGGGCTTTTTAGGTCCCAGGTAGAATCCCTTTGATTGCAAATATTTAAGGTTATGATGAACTGTGACTTACTTAGAAAGGTTTTGACTTCCTGACTTACAGGTATAATTTGACTAAAATGTGCACTTTTGCTATTGTGATTATCAGCCGAGGCAGAGTGGTTTGGTTTCCTTTAGTGACTTCTGTTTGTGTATTGTTTCATATGCAAACGCAGAGCAACACACTTTCAGTTAACTGTGCTTTTCACACGTGAAGTATATCGCGTAAAGATTTTTGTCTCTGAGGTTGATTTTATTAAGGTGCTAAGCTGATCACGAATCGTTTTTTTTTAAAGGAATAAATTTCCTAAGGATGCCCCTAACCTTAGTTTTATTTCCAATTTCATTCATCCATTGGAAGGGAATTCTTCATTCTCATGCCCAGGGTGAGTTTTTCTTACAGAAGGGTGGGTGCGGACATATGATTGCTTTTTTTTTTTTCTTCAAATTGAGGTCATTTCTTAAATAGCTTTAGAGACTGTTATCCAAAGCGGGTTATTTCAGGATGGGTTAAGTGACGTCTCTGGGCTGGGGTTTCAGAAGTATGGGAAGGACTTGTTGTCCCTTCTCCATCCCTCCCACAGACCAGATCTCTCTGTGCTCAATTGCTGATGCTTCCACATCTTTGGCCAAAGAATAGCACATTTAGATGAACTTAACAACAATTTTTAAATAAAGATGTTCCCCACCCCCACTCAGGGCATGGTAAAAACCTTGAACTAACATTTCCAAAGGTATGATCTGCAGGGTATGAGTGGCCCTTGGGATGTTATTAGGATGCCTTTTGCCCACCATTCCCAGCAAAGAGACTGTGGTGTGCTAAATTTGGGAAACACTAGGTTAGCAAAGTTAAACTGGTTTGTTTATTCTCTAGGTCCCATGTAAGTGAATCTTCAAGGAATGGCTACAGTACACAACATCTGCCAGGCTTTACTTGACCACAGAACACTTGCCTCAGGGATAGCCATTAAGATCTCATAGGGCTCTCATGTGTTAGGAAGATTAGTCATCACTCCTTGGTGTGAGCTGGAGATGTTGACTGCAAAAGGGAACAAAGAGGAAAGAGGGACTGTCAGGGACATGGCCTTGTGTAGGATGGGGAAGGGAGAGGAGGATATAAAGGCTGAAGACAAACTTAAGACTTTCCACCTGCCCAGGAGTGGCTTGGTGGTGTTCTATAGTCTGGGGACCATGTGGGCCCATGCCACCATATTTGGCCTGTGCTGGATGTGTGTGCCAGTTCATTTATCTGCGCTTTTTCCTTGTTGTCCAGGCTACATCCGCAACACAAGCAGCATCTCTCCGCGAGGCTACTCTTCCAGCTCCACCCCTCAGCAGTCTAACTACAGCACCTCCAGTAACAGCATGAATGGCTACAGCAACGTCCCCATGGCCAACCTGGGCGTCCCAGGGTCACCAGGATTTCTAAACGGCTCCCCCACAGGCTCCCCTTATGGAAGTAAGTGCCCTTTCCGTCTGTCTGGCTCTCTCTGTGTCTCTGTCCCTGGGTTTTACTCTTCAGCCTTTTGAGGGAGAGTTACACCCCTACATCTTTTTTTTTTTTTTTAAAGATTTTATTTATTTATTTGACCGAGAAAGACACAGCCAGAGAGGGAACACAAGCAGGGGGAGAGGGAGAGGGAGAAGCAGGCTTCCCGCGGAGCAGGGAGCCCGATGCGGGGCTCGATCCCAGGACCCTGGGATCATGACCTGAGCCGAAGGCAGATGCTTAACGACTGAGCCACCCAGGCGCCCCTACACCCCTACATCTTACTGATTCGTGGAGGAGTAGCCCAATTTCCCGAGGAAATGTCCATCCTGCCTTTTGTTCTTTTCCCTTAGCTAGACTTTGGTGCACTTAGTTGCTCAAAGCCTTCTGAAGGAAAGAAAAGGAGTGAAACTATTTGCTTTGTACAAAGAAAGGGTAGATGTATGTGGCAGGTGTGGATGGGGCTGAGGAACGAAGATTCCATCTCAGTTAACATTATGCATGCTCTTCATTAGGCACTTTCAGATATAATATTTTCTTTAATCCTCATAAGAACTTTCTCCTTGTTGTGGATGAGGCGGTTGAGGTGCACAGAGTTAACTCATCCAAGATCACACCGCTAGGATAGAGCAGGGCCATCATTTGAACACAGTTTGTGGCTTGGTTATTTTGTGTCACACCACGCTCCTGTGTCCCTTTGTTACATGACCCTCCCTTCCTTGTGTACCTTCTGAGAGATGGAATTTAGCTGCTCACGAGAGAGTGATCTGAGATGGACTTCTTAATCCTAATCTGGGCTAGCTAGATATCCTACGGGTTTGTGAAAACTCATTTGGGTTGCTCTGAGGGCTAAGAAGCCTGAGAGAATATGTGTCTTCAAAACTACCTAGGGAACACTTCAGGCCCGGGGAGAAGCCACCATGGAGAGTCTGTGTGAGTGGGTGGAATGTTCTTGAAATGCTGGCTCCCACTGCCAAGGCTCTAGAGCCGACCCTCTGTTCACCCAGGGTGGTTCCCTCATGCCAAGAACAAGAACAAGTCAAGGACAGCACACAGCCATTTCCACCACAGCTCAGGGAGTGATACGCCAAGGATCTGGAAGCTGCCTTTCTCAGCCTTGTTGGTTCTCTAGGGACACACACCCATGAGTTAATTCTGGGTTATCTATTCACTTCATTACCCTCAAGAGTCTACTCAGTGTGATAAGGACATAGTAACCAAGTAGCAGAGGTATTAGAGGCTGGTTCTTCTGCTAAAACTAAAATCTTGTTGCTGCAAAGACATGAGTTCTGTGTTGTGTCATGTCAGATGGCCCAGATCAATTAGATCCAGAGTGGTCTAGATGAATAAACTGGTGCTTGCTCGATTTATTTCTTTACTTGTTTTTACCTTATCTTGTTCTGAAAATGTTTTGGGAGATATTAATAGGGAGATAAGTGTTATGAAAGTATAAAATAACAGCTATGAGAAACTGAGATGAAAGAAAAAAATATGGATAGGAAAATTAGATGAATCCAAGGACTAGTCTGGAGGCCTTCAGTCTATTCAAGGGAGCCATCCACTTGTTTCAGAGGCTTACAAGATGGGAAAGCAAAGAGAGAAATACTATTTGTTGTAAGATTTTATGTCTATACAGTTTTGGGGGGATAGCTCAGGAGAAACATGATTTTTCTGTTGCTGAGACCTTGGAGAGACTTCTCCCATGCATCACTGTGGATGCATTACTATCATGAAGAGTTAGTATGACTTACTCAAGGATTCATAAATAGTAAAATTACGACTCGAAATATGTCATCAGATTCAGAATACCATGTTCTAAAATTATTCAATAATTTAAGAAATATTTCATGTTTTTATAATATATAATTAGGCTGAACACTATAGAATTACTTTTTTTTGTTTCTCCAAATGGTAATTTCACATGTTCAACATACTTTTATGAATAAAAATCTGTGTATGAGGTTGAGCCATACAAATTGTCATTTTTGTAGATCAAAAATGGTCAGTATAATAATATAGTGTATAGTGTGGTGAGGAGGGAGAGAGAGCAAAAGAAAGACAGGGAGGGGTGAGAGAGAGAGAGACAGAGATAGAGAGACAGAGAGACAGAGAGAGACAGACACAGAGAGAGGATGCACAGATATATGAATATGTCCACTGGGTAACTGCTTGATGTTTCTTACGAGATAATTCCTTTGGTAGGGAGGGGACCTTCCCACTCCAGCAAGTGACAGCTTCCTTCCACTAGTCTTTCTCGATCATCCAGTCCCACTGCCACAAGGAAAATGATAGAACCCAAATCTTCAAATCACCCATTAAAACAAGACAACATATGCAGAATAGAAAGAGGCGCCCTGCCCAACAGGAGGGGGAAACACAGCAGAGAACCCACTCCTTGCTTCTACTGGGTCCGTGTGATCTCTTGCATCTTTATTTTCTGAAGGAGGGTCTGAAGAAGTCGTAAACTGGGAATGGATTCCAAACAGTGCCTTCATTATGATAAAATCCCCTACTGCAAAAATACTGACTACCCCACGGAGTTCATTATAATAGCATCTGACCTGTATTTCTAGCCAGCTAAGTCTTAACTTCTCTGGGAAATACAAAAAACAGCCCAGGGGAAACCATTTTGTCAGTTCTGTTGCTTGTGTCTAAAAACACCAGTCTACGATCTTGCCTTATCTTTTTCAAGCTAGTCTGATGCGGCCAGGCCGTGCCACAGAGCAATCACTTGCCAGAGTCATTCAGAAGAAATAAAAGCCAAGCCTCTCAGTCAAGTTGATTTGCATCACGGTCATTCTGATGCAGAGTATCAGAAACCTGCATCTTTACTGCTTTTGCTCTCACACTACTTCAAAAAAGGCCAAACAGATGTTTTTTCAATTTCACATACAAACTTCACTTCCTGGAGGTAGCAGTGTGTGCCAAGTTCCAGCTCAGTGCAAATTTTTATGGCTGAATTCTAAACCCCTGACAATAGGGGGTTATAGTGAAATGCTGACAGACCCCTTAGCGCCAACAAATGCAATGGCTCAGTGCAAAGGAGGATATGGTGCCCGGTGAGTTCCAACTGGGACTGTGCAAGCCAGTCAATCCTTATAAGAAGAAAAGTGGTTTTTCCTTAACTCCCCATGTTCACAGAGATTTGGGGGCCAGACGTATTTGCCTTTTCTTTGGCCTCTATCCGTAGAAAGAGAGAGATGTCCAGAGAAATTCTCAGTTGCAAGTATATGTGATCAGCTTTCCTAAAATGGTGTGCTCTGGTGTCCCCAAAGATGGTCTACTCGACAAGCTTGCAACACTCATGGGACCACTTCTTCCAAAGCAGAATCGCCACCAAGCAATTCCAAATTTGGGACAGAATCTACACAGAAATCCAACCTGTGGTCAGGGATTCCTACTTCATTTACATCATCTTAGACTATGCCCTGGGGTGCAATATTTTTATATTTTCAAAAATAAATATCAAGACATTTACTCTATTGTAGAGTATTAAATGATGATTATAGAAAATTTAGAACATATGGAAATAGTTTCAAAAAGAAAGCATACTCCCACCATAAAAAACAACCTTGTTAACATTTTGACATATTGCTATTGTCTTTTTCTCCAGCAAAGAAAAAAATCCTATTACAATAGTAACATTCTCATTATGCACAATTTAAAAAGCATGTAAATGTAAAAAAGAAAAGAAAAATGACACACTCTATTTCTGTGCGGGCATGACTATTGTTAACTTTTAAAGTATGGCCTTCCAGCTATAGATGGATACGTTTTGGAAATTGCTGTGTCTACTCTGATGCACACCTAATGGGATTCTGCCATGAGATCAATGAAAGAGGGAGTGGAAGAAAAGTGGCAAAATTATCAAAGTCACAGATATGAAGCTAGGCTCCATAAAATCTGTCAATGAGGCAGACCTGTATCCTAAGAATGGAGAACAGATATGAGGAGTGATGTTTGCTTTGTGAAATTCACTGCAATCAATAAGCTTTTCCCAGGAATTTGAGAATTTATTAGTCTCTTTGCTTTTTTTGTAGCAGAAAGGTCAAAAGGCAACCTTGTTTGCAGGTAGTAAAGCCTTAAATAGAAGAGGAACATTAACACGCAGGAAAATGTTATGCCTATTGTTAAGGGTTATATTATTTTTTTACCCCCCCAAAATGGAGAGTTTCTATTTGTTTATTTTAAGAGCTTTGGTTTCTGCTACATCAAAGTAACACATGTTCATTGCAGAAAACTTTGAAAATATGGACAAGTGAAAGGAGTAAATTTAAGAACATTCATAATCCACTGGCCAGAGAGAACACTGTTAAAAGTTTGGATGTATATCGCATCCTTCTAAACTTTTGCTTTGTATGGTTTCTTAAAAAATAAAATTGGGCTTGGCGTACATGTTATGACATAATTTGCATTATTCATCTGAGGAGGCATATCTTTCTGAGTTGTCGAATATTCTTCTCCAACATTAGCTTTAATATTTGCATAGCATTCTATTTTATAGACGGAATATACTTTATTTACCCTGTTGCTTGGTCACTTCCGTTTTTTTCCAGTTTCTCACAATTGTAAAAATGCCCTTGAATCTATTTTTTTTTTTTTTGCAAATTTATGATTATCTCCTTGGGATTAATTTCTCAAAATTAAATTACTAGGTTAAAAAAATGCATATTTTAAAAACACTTTGATTTTAAATACACATTGCCAAAATCCCCCCAAAGAGATGAATGCTCCCCTTAGGAAAGGAAGAGTGTCTGTTTCCCTGCCCTGTTCATTTCTTCCTAATCTTTGTCAATTTGGTAAAGTGGAAAGTATCCTCTCGTTGCTGTTTTAATTTGCATTTGATTACTAAGCAGTTTGAACGTTTTTAGGTCTTTCGGTCATTTTCATTCCTGTTTCCTTTTGTGACTTTGTTTTTCCTATCCTTAGCCCACTTTTCTTATCGGGATGTTTGTCTTTTCTCTAATTAATTTATAAAAAACTTATTAGCTATCGAGGATATGAACATATCTAAATAATTATCAGGAAGATTTTTCCTAATTTGTCATTTGCCTTTTCTATGCGTGTTACAGAAGTTTTTTTGTCATGTGGCCAATCTTATCTTGCGATGTTCTGAGGTTGAAAGGATTATGTAAATTATATAACCTTCCTAATTTTTCTACTAGAGCCTTTATAATTTTGTTTTAGCAAATAACTCATTAATCCACTTACACTTACTGTAGTGTTTAACACGAGGAGGCGCTTTAAATTTCCGTCTCCGGGGGACTTGTGTATTGTTCCCATGCATTTATGTCCCCATTAATTTGAAATGTCGCCTTTATTAAGTTTCAGTTCTCATATATATCCAGGTCTGTTTCTGGCCTCTTTTTTTCTCCAAGGATTTGTCTGCCTATTTCTATGCTAGTATAACACTGGCTTCACAGATGTAGATTTTTCGTTCAGTTTTAATATCTGTTAAGATAAATGCCTCCTTAGTACTTTTGAAGTATTAACAAAACTTTCTGGCTCTTACACTGTTGTCGCTTTTTAAATAGATAAACATAGAAATTGTGTTTGTTGACATATACAAATTAAAATTCCTTCTGGGATTTTGAATATAGTCACATTACATTTTAAATTAATTTGGACCTTAGTTTAGCATTTTACAAAAATTTTGCAAAAACCATTTTAAATGGGCATGTTGTAGCTCTGTGCTTATTCAACTCTGCAACAGTTGTTTTATGTCACTTAGTAAAGTTTGAGGTGACTCTTCTACTAGAAGAGGCAGCCACATTTGACCTGATGAAGCCACTTTAGGTTGAGGTCTGTTATTTAGACAAGAAATATTTGTAAAAGTGAGTGCTGCACTGAATATAAAGGGAATCAAGTGTGTATATGTAGGCCTAATCACCTTACAAAAACCCTCCTCTATCACGGTGTAGGAGGGGAGGTGGTGCTATTGCAGGCACAGAAACCAAGGCGCCATCTTGGTGCCTGCATGGTTCACATAGCAGGCAGAGATTGGACTGTTGTCGGAATCAGGGCCTCCTGAGTCTCAGCTTTCCTTTGGTCTCTAATTCTGTGCCTTTCACAAAGGGGAAAGGTCCCCGACCCCATTTCGTTGATGCTAAAGCCAATGTTAAAGGAGGAGACTTTGCTTGAGTGTATGAATATAATCCACTCCCAATGTTTAACCGTGCATCCTATTCTATAATAGTGAGTTAGCCCAATTTTTTCCTCATTTTCATCTTCAAGTTTTATGTGAGATTCTTCCAAGACTTTATCTTCCTTTCCAATTCTTTTGATTCATGTTACTTGAGGAAAGACAGAGATGTGCTCAGATGCTTCCTTCTGCACAGCTCTTTAAATCAGGACTTACCTAAGGATAAGCAGTTTTTAGATAAAGCTCTTTATTTGAACTCTTTGGTTTTTCTATACAAAACATCATATTGGAGTTATGCTATATGATTGCTTTATATATGCAATTGTGTGACCATAGTGCCAAGTATATCTTTATAGTGAGAGGGGAGAAATGGGGATGGAGTCTTACACAGGTCATCAAAACAGTTGACCTTCAATTCACCTTGTACTTGGTCTTTGAACCGTAAGCCACACTCATGTCCTCACTTTCAAAATTTACTTTGTGGAGTAGCTGGGTCACCGAAGATACGAAGCAGAAGTTTGCACTCCCAGCCTTGACCATTAGGTTCCAGTACTTCTTGTACCAAGTTATGTGACAGTTCAGAATTCTGGAGAATGTGCTAAAATAAGTCTCTGGAACTTGACCTTATTCCACAAGATGCTGTATCTGACAATTTTACCCTTGTGAACTCTAGTTTACCCCTTACTTGAGCTAGTTGAACATAGAAGATAAAATTATCTTCTTGTATGATGTAACTTGGTAGAGTATCTGACATTAAGAGGTAGGGCATTTCATTGTGGAAATTGCCTTTATTTTTCTTGGAAATTACAACACTTAGCTTTTGGCTTCCTTTAAGTAATTTTGTTGTTAATATTGGTGTTTTTTCTGCACATTACATCAGAGGGGTCTGACTTGCAACTTCATTTCCCAGGAGCTCTGAAAGTAGAGAGAGAGGGAGGTAATCTAGATGTTAATAAACATTTACATTTAATGAGGCAGTGGCCCATAGAGATGGCACTCTCAGAGATCAAACCTCTGGAGCCCTGAGAATTGCCAGGGAAGCATAGAGCTCCCAGACAGGACTTCTTTTTAGGGTAAAAAAGCAGTTTCCATTCTTGAGTAGATTTGATGATTTTTCAGATGTTGGTCTAAGTGTTCTTTGTCAAGCTTCTACTCATGAACAAAGACCTATCATAGTATTACCTCCTGCTGCTGCCTTCCTGACTCCCTGGCAGAAGAGCACTCTGCCTGCTGAGTCTCCCTAGCACTGTGTACATTCCTCCAGTAGGGCTGTTACCCTAATCATTGTTTTGTTCATATGTTTCCCCTCACATTCAATTTGTTTTAATTCCTAGAATCTAGGACAATGCCTGGAGTGAATGAGTAATTTCTCGATGAATGTGTATAGGTTGTGTGTCCTGAAGAAAGAACTTAACTCCTCAGTTTGTCCCTTCCTAAGAGGATTGTGCCTTTGCTTTCCAGTCATGTCATCAAGTCCCACTGTTGGATCTTCTAGCACGTCCTCCATCCTCCCATTTTCCTCTTCAGTTTTTCCTGCTGTCAAACAGAAGAGTGCCTTTGCCCCTGTCATCAGGCCACAAGGCTCCCCTTCACCTGCCTGCTCCAGTGGCAATGGAAATGGATTCAGAGGTAAGCAAAGGTCCTGCTTTGGTACCACCATGATAAATGGGCCACAGGGCCAGCAAAGTAAGAGCAAACAGCACAGCATCACTCCCTATCTCTAGCCATTTACTTACAAGGAGATGCTTTGGTGTTTCCATCATGGGACACAGATGGCTTGTAGAACTGAGCTAGTACACCACCTGAGAACAAGATGGGGGAAAACAGAGAAATCGGACAGCTCTTCAAGATCATAGAATTAACTATGGTAGAGCATTATATACCCTCCAGGAGTGTCTGGACTTCCCAGACCTTTGCTTTCCACAGGGCCATGTCACGATTTCCCAGAAGGTGCCGAGTCACATCAGATACCACATGGTGATTGCTGCTTATCTGACAGGCTTGCCCATCTGCAGTACATACCTATTCCCATGGCATACATGGACAGAATTCATCAGGAGCAACCAGCACATTGTGAGAATTCTGGTTACATGCCAGTCAGATTGATAGCAGGTGTCGGATCAGGGGTGGAGCAGGGAAGAAAGAAGAAAAAGACATACACTGTCTAAGTACAAAAATTAATATCACCCATCAAACCCATTTTTGAGCAATGCCTTAAAATATAGTATGACACAATATAACACAAATGTGATAAGTACATGAGAATCTAATCATTTCACTGTGAATGGGAGGCAGCTGATGGCAAAAGAGCAAATTGGAACCTGCTGAACACTATGGATCCCGATGACCCACATTATTGTTAGGCTCTTCTTTGAGTCTTGACATGAAAACATTCATGACAAGCAAGTGTTGGATAAAACCAAGCCGGGCAGAGGTTGGGTTAACCCCTCATGGATCAAAGCCTCTGAGGTCAGCAGAGCCTCCGATGAGCTGTGCCATCCCTGGGACGGCATCTGCCTAGTAGCTTTACGATTGTGCATAGACTCTTGATCCTCTGGGTCACCTGTGAGGCTTCATCTGCCAGTTGTGGCTGAGCAGAGCTCTGGGAGGTATGGTAGGTTCCTGTCCCATTCTACCATAAGAGACAGGGGTGTCTCCTCAAAGTCAAGTGACTTGAGAGAGAAACTGTGAAATGGGAACTGAAAAGCCAGCACTCAGAAGAGTCCCTGAAAATTCTTTTATTTCCATCTAGACAAAGCAGCTGGGTAACATGCTACCCAATGTGTGAGTAGTTGGAAACATCTGTCTATTTGAGGGGGAAGAATTTCACTTTCATCTAGATGTCTGATCCTTAGAGAAACAGGCTCAGCCTGTAGCTCAGTGTCGCCACCTGCCCCAGATCTCCTCAAGGACCATTGGTTTCCATCGCATCCCTGAGAGATATGCTCATAACTTTTTCTATGAGTGGCTTCATCTCCAGACTGGGAAATGTATGCAAATGTTAAGTATTTGCTGTATCTTTCCCTTCTGCATGCCCGCTTCAGTGACGATGTCTCCCCTTTCTAAGTTCTGTGGTTTTAGTCACGTCCCTTAACAAAGTGGGGGCCCTACAGGTCTCGTTGGGGAAATGCAGAGTGGGGGGCACCACAAAAGGCTAAGAGGGAATGCAGGTGTAGGCGGAAGTCGGGAGGGATTCCTTGTTCCAGGCAACCCTAGCCAACATTTTCAGCTTCACTTTGAGGAGAAAAAGTATAACTTGACTTCCACTTACCACCCCTCCCTCACCTCCTCTCTCACTCAGTTGGGGAAGTTGAGCTGGTTGTTTCAGATCTTCTGGGTCTATACTGTTCAGAGAGACTCACATGTGGGGCCTCCTGGCTTTTTCCCCAGGAGATGCCAGGACAAATTTTTCACTGGCTCCCATGGCCTGGAATCCCTACCCTGCCTGTTGCTGCATGCCCAAGTCTTGCTGTGGTATTACCCGCTCAGGGTTGAGTTGGCCCAAAGAGCTGGAAGGGTCTTTGTAGTCACAGTGAGGTTTCTCTGCGGGGGCAGCAGTAGCCAAAATAGCCATAAGACCCTCTCTAGGGTCCTTGGCCATGTGAGCTCCTGGTCAGCACAGGTCAGAATAAAGAGGCTGAGGAAGTATCTGTGGGAGTGACGATGTCATCGGTTACACGTAGGCTCTGGGATCTAGTCTCATTTCTATAGAATCACTGAGAAGTCCTGAGCCTCTTTTGGATCCTACAATTCCCTCTAAATTTCTCTGGTGATTTGAACCTTAAGAAGAAGAAGGAAGACAGGGAAAGGAGGGGGAGGATGGGGGCAGCGCCTAAATTAGGAGTGCAGGCTGCCCCGTTTCCTCATTTTGCATCAGGTGGCTAGAAGCTCCAGGTCCAATGCTACAAGGTGTCCCACTTATGCATAGAGGGACAAAAACGAGCTGACATCAAATGCTCTCTCCAGCCATAGTCACTGAGTGAGGGAATCCTGGGATTGCAGGGGTGATCAGCACAAAGCTTCACCTCTTTAGAGACAGACAGTGGGAGAGTAAAAGTGTGGTCTGAAGTGCTGGGGTGATCACAGGCTGATGGAGAGGTTCTTCTCTTGACTTCTAAGGTGAGATGGTCTCAATCATCTACAGAGGCCACGTGCCACCAACCCGCTCTGAGACTTGCTGGTTTTGAGTACCACGTGCAAGATGCAGAACCAAGCGCTTTACATGAATGATCTTGCTCAAGCCTCACATGTGACCGAAAGGGGAAAGTCATGCCGTTATCATCATTTTTAGTGAGG
This sequence comes from Mirounga leonina, assembly GCF_011800145.1. Classification (NCBI taxonomy): domain Eukaryota; kingdom Metazoa; phylum Chordata; class Mammalia; order Carnivora; family Phocidae; genus Mirounga; species Mirounga leonina. Next base: position 5,938,013 of record NW_023270454.1, on the reverse strand, counting down.
TCGTTTTCCCAAGGCCACACAGTAAGATGACCTCAGACATTTTGCCTCCAGAGCCTGTGCTGTGACAGCCCACTACCTCTCCAAGGACAAGAGCAGTGCAGTTCCTCTCCTCACCCCTCACCCATACCTGCTTTTCACCTGGACCAAAGGGGGGTTATTGCCTTCCCGTGAAATGCCAAAGGTAGAAAGGAATTGGACAAAGTGCGGTTCAGCATGCTTCCCTTCCCCACCAGTGAACATGTTTACTTTTTCTCCAGTTAACTTCTGCTTTCTGTCTGTTGGCTGTGGTTTCTACAAGCAAAAAGTCAGGGTCACCACGTAGCAGAGATCCAGCCCACCTAGTGCCTGATGTGAGAGTAGAAAGAAGGAAAATATGTGAAATCTGCTGGTCTTCCGGCACGCACTGGATCTTCTTCTTTGAGCGGCTCTGCCCTTTTAATAAGCTCCTTAGGTAACTCTCTGAGGACCCAGAAAAAAAAAGGGGCTGATGAGTTTTAAGTGTAATAAACAAGTTAAAGTTGAAAATGTGAACCAGAATCCTACCACCAGAGAGCTGTACGTGCAGTGTTCACTGTCCCACCTTCTACCTCATTTATCCAGGCATTTTGCAGTGATGAGTATGGATTGTGGAGATAATATTATGCACTATGTGCCTGATTCATTTTCCAGCTCCCTCCAGGAAAAGAAATATATAAAACAAACAAACAAAAAATACCTCCTACACTCTGGGATAATTACCAGGGTTGCTATGTCTCCAAATCATCGGGGAGTGTCCAGGATTGAACTGCCTTTATTGCAAAGTTACATCGATTCAATATATAGTAATACAGGCAAAAATAATTAAGGCTTTGCTAGCTGTGTAAGACCTTAATCCAGATCTCACAAACATTCAATAAAGGCTGTATGGGCAGGGAACTAGAGGGCTGACAATTTTGCCTGAGAAGACTTAGCTGGCATGGAGAGAAGGGGCGGAGGGAGGGGAGAGGGGAGGAAGAGGAGCAGGGGGAGGAATAAGAAGTGGGGTTGGGGCAAACAGGAAGAATTTTGGCCATTTGCTTATCAGCTTAGTAAGCACCACTCATCGAAATGCTTCTATGATAATTGATAAGCTCTAGATGAGCCAGAGACAATAAAACTCAAGGGATCAAATACTAGATATGGTTTGAAGTTTTGACGAAAGGAAACTACTCGGCCAATTTCCAAGAATGTGGAAATTCTATGGGTTCCTCACCTGAAAGCCAAAGTCAGAGGGGTGCGTTTTGCTGTGTGATTTTTTTCCCCTTTGTGCTGATGCTGCTCGGGGGGGGCTTGGACCCGATGCCCCCCACAGGTATTGTCTGTGTCCTCTTCACTAGATGGAGGAGACATTGGGCACTACCAGGGGATGGAAGGGGTGAAAAGTGGAGATTGGGTGACTCCCAAATTAGGAACTAAATTAAGTCTTCTATTCCAGTGGATCATCATTCATTAGTGAACAAGCATTACATATCAGCAGTGAAAGCCAAAGGAAGATGAGCTAGTTAGGGGAAGAAAAAAAAAAAAGCTCATCACATTTCAGCTAGAATGGATAGAAACCTAGGGTGCATAGAAAGCCTTGTTTGTTATAAATGATGCATGGAAAGTTACTCAGTGGCTCGCAACCTGGAGTTTTCTTTCCTGTTTCAACTAAGTGATTTGAAACCGTATAATCTAGAAATTATGATAGTCTAATGATGAAAAATAAATATATTGCAAATACATTAAAACTTAGCTCACGTGTTTATGTCTATCATGTCAAGTATACAACCCATTAATATAAAACAAGACAAAACATAGCTCTTGGCCTCCCCACAAAACTTCAACAAGCCTTGTTTATATTGCAGTGATTCTGTAAGGCTTCCGTGTCGCTGACAGGCTGTGTGCTAGATCAAACCTGGAGAAAATGGGTTCCCACATCAGCTGATGCACCATTTCCCTGGGTTGTACCAGACTCTGTCAGTCCCCAGTGCTGCCCCTCTCTCTGGGTTGGAGACATAAGTGTAAACATCTCTGAGTCTCATTCCTATACCACTCTTTCCTTGCAGCCATGACCGGACTTGTCGTGCCCCCAATGTAAAGAAGAGGAAGAACTGCTTTCTTATAGCACAAAACTACTTATTCTGATGGACCAATAATGAAGAAAGCACTAGGAGCTCTTTGGGGAGAATTGTGCCCCAGAATGAACATGACGGACAGATTTGGGTATGCAAGGAGCTGCATTTTACCTGGTCTCATGTTTCTCATCTAGCTCTCATGGTGGCTACACAAACTGACCCTCTTGGGGACAAGGACAAAAGATGTCATTGACGTAGTCAGTGCTAAGAGCAGAAATGCAATTCTTTGTTATGAACATTATGAGAACCACCTTCCTATGTTTGTAAAATATTTAAGAAAAAATTGGCAAACAATTCATGCTTAATATTTTGGATACTATTTGTTTTTCTTTGTAGGAAAAAAAAAGTTGAAAGTTTCTATTTTCTATGAAGCCTTTCAGATACCAATTTAGTTTATGCAGAAAAAAAAATTGAACAAAACAGGGTACCAGCATGGAAGACTTTCTTAAACGAAACCTGAATTGAATGAAGAAATATTGTTGTATGTGTGTTTGCTTATAGTTTAATCTCTTTAAAAAACAACAACAAAAAAAAACAAAAAAAGGGAAAAATTTTAAAATGTTTTACAATTATTTAAATAAATAAACGTGTAACTTATTGTAAGTAGAGGTAGAAATTAAGACCTTTTCGGAAGAGAGAGGAATTTCTCTTCCTGATGTAAAATGAAAATGATGCAAACCAGTAGTAACAAGTTTAAAAGTTGTGTGATTATTACTGCAGTTACTTACTAGACTTCTATCCCCCATCCTGCATCCCCCTCTTTTTTCCATCATTTTATTGACCCAAGAACATGTACCTTATATAGATTCCTATAGAACAGCCTGATGCAGAAACAGTGATTCAGTCCATGCACATACACAAATACTCAAACTCATCAATTCATTCCCAGCTCCGTCCACTTTCTAAATAGTCTACATGTCCCTTTTGGTATTCACTCTTTGTGACTTTTAAAAAAAAATTTATATTAGCCTTCAGCCTTCTCCTCCGAGCAGTGCAGAGAATTCCCATGTTGTAGTGTGTCCCGGGCTTTGCATCCTGGGTGGAGACACATGTCTCACCTAAAAGAAGAGCCAAAGCCGGTGACTTTCCCAACCGAGGGGCCCCTTTGGAATTCTCCCTTGACAGAGCCACACGTGCCCTCCTCTTTTGTGACCTGGTTGAGCACAGAGGTGTGAGCCCCACAGAACTTCAGAGACAGGATTTAAGGAAGCTGATCCTGTTTCTTGGACTCTTAAGCATGAATCTTAGAATGTCCACATCCTTTCTTCTCTTTGCAGATTTCCCCTCTCCTGGCATTCAACTCTCTTGAAAAAAATATGTATCTTCCTTAACACAGTTTCCAGGCAAGAATGGGATGGTGTGTGGAAGAGGAATGTTAAAAGCCCTAAAACCCTCTCCTAATATTCAGAAAGATGGAAACCCAGATTCTTAGCAGGGTTAGCGATTAGGCGCATCTGTGTTCCAAGCAGCACAGTGACCCAGGGTTGCAGTGGGCTCTCTATACTTCTGGAACCAGCTCTTAGGAAGAGAAATGTTGCAGGAGCTGCTAAGAGTGGCTGAGTCTTGAAAGTCTGTGTGATCCTGAAGATGTATCCAGACTTATTTGGATTTCCAATAAGGATGCCATTTTTTCATAGTTGGATGTACAATAAGGGTTCTCCTTGTTGACTCATTGGTACCATAGTACAGTCCATATACAGATTTCGGCTTGGGGTTCTAACAGTAGAAGTTGTTGCAGGTCTCATGGAAAAACATCTTTAGTGCATCTGAGCCAATTTTAGATGACTTCACAAATCCCACCTTCCTTCTGTTTGTCCCATTGATACCTGCCCACAGCTATCCAGCCCCCAACAGTCTCATTTGCCTTCAACTATTCTGGAATTACTCAATACGACCCAAATATTTTTTCTATGTACACAAGAATCCAAGGTCTGGGAAACCTGGCATGCTTATAATTACTGCTGTCAGTCCTTTGTGGTCAGGTCTTATAGCATCAAAACACAGGAAACACACGAGAGAAAGTTGCCCCGTGAAAAATCCGATCAAAGGGGAAGCATGTGCCGAATACGAACATCACCATCCCAAAGTGGAGGCGGAACAAAACTAAGCATGTTTAGACCTGGATTCAAGCCAATCCAACATAAGGAAATGTTTTTTTAAGTAGCATTGCTTTTAGAATCTGTGAATTTTGCTCTTGCATGAAGATGAGTGCAGTACTGTCTTCAAACTGAGTGTAGAATTTGTTGGTAGCTTTACACCGAAAAATGTGTGTAACTAAATACCAGACATCCTTGACCATTCAGCTAGAACCTTGGCAGCAACAGATCTATTTAATTGTACAAATGTGTGTAAGGATTATTTTTAGTGTACTAATAAATTAAAAACAAAGCTACTCTGTCCTCTTCAGTCTTGCTGTTGAATCATTCCGGTCCCAGGTTATTTTTGTGCCACTTGAAATACGAGTATTTCTATAGGTAACTACAAATTCTATCCTATCTTTGTAAGAGGAGCTGTGTAAGATTTTCCATTTAAAAGGACAATTTACTTCATTATTTATCTCATTTTTTGTTATAACATCATATTTTTTTTCCAGTTTTTCTTTGCACATTTCAATATGCATGGTTTAAAAACCATTATCTTCTCTACCTTTTGTACAGTAAGGTCTCATTTTCAAACTGTATAGTTTCATTTTATCATTTTGCTTTGTCAGTTATATACAGTATAAAGTTGCTATGCACAGAGCTTTTTGTAAAGACAGCTTTTTTGTTTACTGTTTTTAATGGTCTTACTTATTAAAGAATATCTTGTTTGTAAAATGAATATGTCTACTTCAGTTTTAAACTTTAAATTATCCTAACGAAAAATAAAATTTTTGTACTGTAAAAATGATTGGAACTTTGCCTTTTTTTTTTTCCTGAAGTGAAAAAAATTAGTTTGGGATTTGTTCTTAAGTTTGGGGATTTTTCTCATAACTGCTAGTCCCTGAGCTCTGGTTGAGGAAATCTTACTACAGCTTTTGCTTACATGGAAAGTGTTCTGAGGTGCTCACTTGGAGGAAAGAATATGTTTGACTTTAGGTCTTTTTCTGTATGTATTTACCTATATATCCATCTGGTCAAATTCCTTCATAAAAACTCAAAAAGATCCTACTTCCTAGGTTGGTCTTTGGCTGTATGGAATTCTTGAGGTAGGTGGGTAGTCTACTTAGGTTTGAAACTGCATGTTGAAAAAATGTTTGAATTGATCCATCAGACGATGAAGAATTGGAGGCTGGACTCAAGGGCTCAAGGCCAATCTTAGATCACAGGAAGAAAGCAAGATGCAAATCCCTAGAAGGGAAAGATCCATAGGCAATGGCTCATACAGAAAGATAGAAGGGCTGCAGTAGCTCAGGGAATTCAACTATCACAGAGGATTGGAGTGGTCAGAGAAGGTTCCATGGGGGAGGCAGGGCTGGACAGGCCTTCTAAGAATGGTAGGAATTTTGTGGCAGACGTTGGTAGTGAGCACTGCAGATGGGAAGGCCATCACGAACAAAGTCCTGTAAAAAGAAATTCATGAAGCACATTTAGGTGAATGTGATGCTAAATGTCATTTTCCAGCAGACTGTTCACAAGCACACACATGATTGGATTATCTCATTTCTCTCTACAAGGGTATAGTTATCTTGAAAACACATAAATTGTGTCCCTTGCATGAGTGGATGAGATGCTCTTTCTGAGCACTACTCTGAGAAAGCCCCCACTGCTGTTTTGCTTTTCCCTGTGAGGAATAGCCCTCTGCCTACACAGTGCTCGCCCTTCTCATGGGAAGGGGCTTGCTCTTTGCAGCCTGATGTCTTCTCATCCTTCAGGCCTGGGTTCAAGTATCTTCTACTCATGGAGGCCTTGGCTGACCTCTGACCATGCAAGTGTCCCACTTACTCTCTTTAACTTAACTCTGCTTGTGTCCTCATCACAATTTGTATTCACTTGTTGTGTATTTTAGACTGAAGGCTCATAAGCACAAGGGCCTCATCACTCTCAGGACTTCCTGTGGAGCACCAAGTTCAGTGCTGGAGGTGCCTAACAGATACCTGTTAAATTGGTGAATGAGCACATTGGATTCTGAGCCCCAGAGATGGCTCTGCCTTATCGTGTGGGAGAGGTAGCCAATCTGTCACAAATGAGAGGAAATAGCACCACTTGGAGAGTCCACTCCTTAGGGACTATCTCGTCAGTCAACTAATCAAAAAAAGTGATGAAGTGCGTCTATAATGTAAAGTGGCTGGTTGCTTAATAAACATAGAAATCTCAAAACGGGAGGAAGTGAGGAAGCAGAAGCCTCCGGCTGGTAGCCTATTGGGTCAGTTGTTTTGCCCCTTGGCCCTGGAACTTATCCCATGTGGATTTTCATGATGTTCAGATGTAATTCCAGAACCAGAACCAGGGCCTGTTAGGGAAATGTGCATTTCATTCCCGTTCCAGATATGACACTTGACTTGTTGACCACACACTTGAATTGCAAGGAGCTTATAGTGCCTTCACCAAACTGCAAGTTCACGGTGGCTGTAGGGCAGTGAATGTGAGAGAGTGAATATGAGACTTTGCAGATGAGGTAGAAGCAAGGTCCTAAAGGATCTTGCTCACCATGCCAGAGAGTTTAGACTGCATCCCCAGGACTATGCAGCAGGTATTGGGAAACTTCCAGGAACCTGAGTCAAGGAGTAACACGATACACTTTATGCTATAGAAAAATCACAGTAGCTACAATGTGGATTATGGATTGAAGCAAGTGGATATTGGAGGCAAGGAGACCAAGCAGACGAGGGACAAAAGACAGCTGATACGCACCAGTGTGCTGTACCAGTGCCTACGACAGACACCCATTTTGACTGGTCAGCACTTGTGCATGCCAGCCAAGAAGTGTTTTTAAGTGACTCCTGCAATTAGGACAGTGTTATAATAAACCCGATAAGAGTGACTCATACCTGACCTAAGGATTGCCAGTAGAGATGGAAAGTAGTGGAAAGATTTGAGAGAAAGACTTGCAGTTTGACAGGCCTTTACTGACTGATTAGATGTGGGAATGAGGGAGAAGACGGGGCTAGTATAAGACCCAGTCTGTTAGACAATTGGATTCTGTGTTAATATTTACTGAAGTTGGGAATAAAGAGGAATGTATTGTGGGGAATGGAGAGATATCATGATTATAAATTGGGGCACAAACTGCTCTGGTTCCTTTTTTTTTTTTGGTTAGCCAAAGATTGTTTTCCCACAGTTTATTTAAGGACTCTGGAGAATTACACTCTTTGGTACATGCATATTTAAAAAAAAAAAAAATGACGGCTCTATTTCTACTTGAATGGCTGTTCGGTTGGGTATAAAATTTCTGGAGTTACACTTTCTTTCTCTGAGAACTTCGTGCGAGAGGTGTTTTGTAAAACAAGCTCCCAGGACTGAATGTTGCCATGATGATGTCTGAAGTCATCCCTCTACTTCTCATACCTCTCTTTTATTCCCCTTATATAAGCAAGGAAGTCCTGTCATTTGTTGTGGAAGTCATGACACTTCTGAGCGTGCAAGGGGGCCTAGTAGATAATGATGCCTGGAAAACTTGCAAACTGGCAGTTGGTCACCCTTGATATTTTTATCTGCCTGCCTAAAAGTATCTTTCTTTGTAGATGAAGTCCAGTCATTTGTTGATAATTCTGTGTATTTTTTTTTCCCCTTGGGATGCAGCATTCCCTCTCAATGTGTAGCTTCAAGGCTTCTTTTATTTTTGGAAACTTTTCCTTAATTGTAACATAAAATACATTTTCTCTTCCTTCATTCTGGTCCTTCCTGCTAGAGACTCCAGTTATTCGTATGCTGGATCTTCAATGTCCATCGTTCATAGCTATCATTGTCTCTTTAGCCACCCTTGACTCTTAGCGTACCTGTAGATTACTATTCACATGCTTGTCCTCTGTACTCCCTCAAATGTGGCCTTAATTTTTCAGATGCTTTTATTTTTTCCTTCACCTTTTCATAAGCTGTACCAGCTTATATCCCATTGCTTTCTACTGTGCTGCTTATTTTCTTTGAGCCAATGCATCTCTGCTTTGAGCTATTGTTTTAGAGAGAAATTATTTTTTTATTATTATTATGACAATGAGCTTGATCAGAATTACCATAAGGTTCATGAAAACTTTTTTTTCTGGTGAGTGTTCATCACCTATCATTTGTTCTCTTTTTTCTTTTCTCCCTCTCATGGCATATGCATATAAATCATGTTTTGATACCTTCTTGATAATACTCATCTTTGAAGTGAGTTCTTTCTGGATCAGCTATTTGACAGGAGTTTGAGAGGGAAGGGTCTAGGACCACGTACCAGGCTAGCAGGAATTCTTATTTCAGAGGTGTGTGTGTGTGTGTGTGTGTGTGTGTGTGTACAAGAGCAGAGAAAGAGAGAGACACTTGTTTTAGCTTTTGCTTCTTCTTGGGCAAAATGAAACAGCATGTGTGCTATTGCTCATAGTGCATGCTACTCTTCCTCACCAACTGACTACTTCTTACATATATGGCTTGTGGGACTTCCCACATCAGCCTTGCCCAGTGTGCTTTATGTCTCTGCCGAATGGGGTTCAGAGCTATCTCTACTATCAGACTACATGTTAATTCCAGTTGTTTCAACAACAGACCATTGGTTTTGACCTTGGATAGTCACACCTCATCCCCCCAGCTCTGTCTGATGGTAGCAGCTGAAACATCTTTCCTCAGTCTCTACACTTTCCTGTTTGACTCCCACTGCCATTGCCACGCCTTCCCTGTAAATTGTGATTTGGAGTTACCAATTTCCCTAGATTTATCCAAGATGAAACCCATGCCTCTCTTTCTCATTTCTTTATTTTTCTATTCAGTGATTATGAGAACATGTTAATCTGATGTCTTCATATTCTCTAAACCATAGTAATTCAAGAAGAAGGGATTGCTGCCTAGTGCTTTGAACCCCTTCATTCTACCTTTGACCTTGTAAGTTACCCTTGTAAACCAGCTCCTAAGGCCCAGACCAAAGGCTACATTCTTCATTTTCTGCACTGGATTATGTCAAATACAAATAATAAGATACAAGTAATTCCCAAAACTACCACTGGAATTTGTTACAATGAATAATCTACAAAAAGGGACCCATGACCTGACTGTTGGAAATACATTGAAGTGGCACATAAACTATTGTACCATCAGTGCTTTTGGTTACATCTGAAAGCTGATCCCACCTTGAATGGTAAAACTCTATTTTCCATAACATATGCATATAACATATGCATAGAAGACAGTGTGATAAAATGGAAATGGCTAGAATTCTGAGATCTGGATTCACATTCTACTGTCCAACCAAGAACAACCAACACATATATATGTATACACATGTATTCACATGTATATCATATGTATATCATATATACATATATATCATGGTCTTTGTTTTGCATTTGAGAAGATGAAGACTCAATGCAGTGATTTATTTAAGATTACATAACTAAAAATGTACATAGCTGAGGATTATATATACAAATATATATACATATATATGTATATATGTATCATCATTATGATTAAATAAAAACACCTATGTACATTAAAGAACAAAAGCTCCATGAGTGTTGAGTTTTTGTTTTTGGTCTTCACCGCTCTCTTCCCAACACCTAGAATAGTACTTGGCACAGTGGAGGCGCTTAACAAAAAAATAACAATTGAGTGAATATGTAAAATGCCCACATTCCATAGAGGCTCCTTAACTTCAACAACAGCAGCTCCAGCAAGAGCTTCTGAGTCTCCCAGACTCGGGTTTGTGGCCCAGCTCTCCCACTGGCCAGTGTGAGGACTGAGTGAACACTGAAACCCAGTAGACTCTGGTTTATCATCTTTGAAAGAGCAGAACCACAGCACGTGGTCCTGCCTTGGGGTCAGTTCACATCTCCTTCTTAGGGTCCCAACTGCCTCTCAGACCGGTGCTCGGAAGGGAAGGAGTCAGAGCACAAAGCTCAGTCTGGTCTGTTTTGTGGATGAAAGAGTGAATGGCACTGGGACTGTTATTTGGCCATGATGCCCTTTGAACCAATGGTAAATTTCAAGGTGGACGAACTGGCCCCATGCCAGGAAGGAGTTCTCTAGCACTCTGTGTACCTGGGAGTGGCACGCTCAAGAGAAGCCACAGTCCCAGTTCTTTGTAAGTGATAATAGGAGTGAAAGATGTGGCCTTAACACCAGTCTATGTTTTCTTCCATTCAAAGCAAAGCAGAGTTGGTTTTATGGGTTTTGTTTTTTTTTTTTGTCATATACCAGAACATCTGGTGTGTCATGAACATAACTTTTGAGGACAGAGCAAGCACTGTTTTCAATTCCAGATTTTTGCAAGTTCCAAGAGTTTGAACCCATGAAAAATTGCTCATAAGACAGAAATGAGACCAAAATGACTTCTAATATCAAATCCAAATATTTGCCATTTCTAAACTGAGCAAGAGCAGAATAGCTGTGTAGAGCTCTAAGTGCCTCAAAGATTGTGACTAAATAATTTTGAAATATTATGGTCATTGAATATTAATAACACTTGCTGTTAACAATAACAATGATAATGACCAATACAGCAAAAATACTAAACCTTTAGCCTGTGTACGATGGAGTAACAGAGTGTGAGCCCTGGAAATTAGTAGACCTGAGTTCAAATCCCACCTCCAGCCTCCACTCATAACTGTATAAATATCGGAAAAGTATCTTTAGGAGCTGTAATTTCCCCAGCTGTAAAACTGGTGACAAAAAGACCTTTATGCCAAGATTCTGTTCCTGCCAAAACTGTTGAGAGGTTTAAATAAAATAAAGAATGTGAAAGTGGCACACATGTAAGTGTTCAGCTCTATATGTTTTTGTTTCTTTCTCCTTAGCCTTAGATAAAAAAAAAGAACGTGTTTATCTGGAAAACCACCCATCACTCTTTTCTTACAACTCCCTGCCAGCACTGAAAGGAGGCTTATTAATTAGTCAGTGTTTGTGAAACTCTTGGAAGATGAAAGTGCTGGGTGTGGAACAACACCATTTACATCACAATACATGAGTTGGCGGCTCCTTCAAGTGGATCTGCTTACAATGTAAGGGAGTCCTAATAGATGTGCTCCAGTCTTTCGAAAATCAATGTGGGAGTCTCTGGAAATGTGTCTGCATGCTGGGCTACAGCCCATTCTGTGCAGTAGGCAGGCAATTCTGGAGATGCGATATTATAGATAATCCTCTAATGGCCAGGGCAATGAGAAACCAATAAAAGGAGGTCAAAAGTTGATCTGATTGAAATCTGCAAATCACCCTAAGTTCCTTTTAGTGACTACTTTTACCAACAAGAAGTGTAGCTGACCCATTTTGGTTTCACATTTTCTCCTCCCTTTGCAGATCTTGGAATACAGAAAAAGATCATCAATTCTAAACAGATAAAAGCAATATGCCTCAAGCCAGGGTGCCTAAATCCCTAGGGGGAGGAGCATGCTGTCCTGTGGGAGGATTTGGGGCTGTGGGTCTCTCACTCTGGTCTCTAATATTTCCTTCTCCTCTGCTTTGGTCACATGGAGAGATTGCAATGTCTGTCCCATGTTGTTTCAGCAAAACAACATCATCCGCCAATGTAAATTAATGTTGTGAATGCTCAATTGATTGATTTTGTGATTTTGATTTTTACTTTATGAATTATTTTTATTTATGAAAGCATAAGTATTCAATCTTAAAGTTTAGTTCTATGCAAATTTTACAGTTTTAGTATAAATAATTTAAGAAATACTCTGGCCTTTTAAGGATTTTTTTTCCTAAACACATTACTCAAATTTGAAAGGCCTTGGACTATGGCAATGAGAAAAGGGAGGAAAGGGTTTGGTAATCTACAGATTGCGTCATCATTCCTTGAATAATCAAGACTTGGCTGAATGTTAATTCCTGTGTTCTGTAATGCAGCATCAGTAAAAGAAATCTCCATGTATTATTCCAGTATTTCATTTTTGCCTCTGAATTATGTTCATATCCACAAATCTCAGCCAAGGACCTATTGAATAATTGTCCCCATATGTAACATTTTCCTGGTCATGTTTTCCTTGCCTTGGTTCTGTGAAATATAGAAATGTGTTTCTAATTATTAGCAGAACCACCTGGTAACTGCACTGTATCATCTCAATAATATGACTCATTTGTACAGTTTGGTAGAGCTCAGAGTCATCTTTGACACCATCCAAGAAAAATTAATTACCAAAATAACCTCAACTAGCACAGGCTCACCTATAACCAAGGTGAACATATTTACTAAGCCAGAGTCAGAACTTGGAATTTGACAAGTAGAGCTGTATCTGAAACTGGGTTTGTCCTGGAAAATCCAGGAGTTCCATGGTATAAGCCACAAAAATTACCTACTAAGTGATGCGCTGGTGCCTTCACTTTCTTATTTTTGAGAACTTATTAAAGCAACTGGTTCTTATCTTCACCATCCTTATATATGTGTGGGCTGAGGCCCAAGAATCTATCACTTCCCTGACTTCACTGAGTGGGCAAGAGGTGAGAACAGAAATCAAACCAGCTCTTCTGGGAAACTTACCCTGACTTTGCAAGGAAACCAAAAAGAAATCTCTTCCAGTATAATAAGCCTTCTAAAAATCGGCCCTTTCTTTAGGCTTAGCAGGGTTGGCATATTGATGGTAGAGAATGTGTTGTGCTCCTGCATCAGGTTAAACCCTTCTTCCATGTTGAACCATATTGTACTGGCCAAAGGCTTATAAGTTTGTAAGCATATGCTAATTTGCATAGCATATAGTTTTCGCTCCAGCTACTACTCTCTTCCCTTAATTGTTTGTGCTTTTGGTTAAGTAGGAATGAAGAGAGAAAATGAAGAGAGAACAAAGTACGTATTTGGTTTTTATTTTTATTGAGTTATAGTTGACATACATTTTATTAGTTTCAGGTGTACAACATAACAATTCCATATTTGTATATATTAGAAAATGATCACCATAGTAAGCTTAGTTAACATCTGTCATCATACATAATGACAAAATTTTTTTCTTGTGATGAGAACTTTTCAGATCTACTCTCTTAGCAACTTTCAGATATGCAACACGATATGTATTTGATCTTAAAACAAGAACAGAAGAAGAATTTTCTAGCATGGCAGGTTATGCTGGCATGGAGCAGAGTACTGTGCTGACGAAAAATTCAGTTAAGTAAATTCTCAGAGGCCTCAGGCACAAGTAGGAGAAGTGATACCGAGTTTCTGTCCGTGTAGGACACATTTTGATGCAGGGAGTGAAGAGGGGGCTGTTCCTTTGTGGGAGCACCGGAGACATGATTGATGGCATCCATTCCTCGGAAATGACAGCAGAACATGGAGCCTCACCTTGACATTCATCAGAGTGGCAGAGGAGAAGGAGCCCGTGGCAAAGGCAGCAGGTTCAGGAAGTGGGGAAGGAGCAAAGGAGACACAAAGCCTTAGGCAAAATGCTCCAGGTCCTTCATATAGGTGCTGGGCTCTTTCTGCCTAACGAGCACTGCGTTGGCAAGAGAGAGGCAAGAGGGAATAAATCCGGGAAGGGTGCTTTCCCAACATGCTCTAACCTAGTTTTCTAAAAGCCAAGAACTTCAACAGTTGTAACAAAGAAATCCACATAATTATGCCAGGGCCCTTTGGTGGTGTCCTTTCTCAAGCCTGGGGATTCTCACATCCCAGCCTAGCTTCCTGCATTCTGGACCTTCACAAGGCTTGTCTTCATCCCAGTAAGGCTTGATCATGTGCACATGATGTGCTATCAAGCTCTTGAAAGCACATAAAGTATGTGACTTCTAAAATGGGCAGCTGGGCTGCAGCAGAAAGACTTATGATCAGAAGGGCTCTTGGGGCACCTGGGTGGCTCAGTTGGTTGAGCGACTGCCTTCGGCTCGGGTCATGATCCCGGAGTCCCGGGATCGAGTCCCACATTGGGCTCCCTGCTCGGCAGGGTGTCTGCTTCTCCCTGTGACCCTCTTCCCTCTCGTGCTCTGTCTCTCATTCTCTCTCTCTCAAATAAATAAATAAAATCTTTAAAAAAAAAAAAAGAAGGGCTCTTTTCAAATCTCAGTTTGTCTATTGATTGAATGTGTCGGTTCTTGGCCTCTCTGGGACTCCACTGTGTTCTGCAAAATGGGCCGACTCCTCCTTCCTTTGTGAGGTTGTGGCAAGAATCAAATGGGATGACTCCTGTGAACGCACCTAGCACAGAGCAGAACTCAATACCTACCAGGAGACTTCAGTGCTCTTAAATGTGAATCAAGACATCGGCCCTTGGGGCTCCTGGGTGGCTCAGTCTGTTAAGCATTCAACTCTTGATTTTGGCTCAGGTCATGATCTCAAGATGGTGAGATCAAGCCCCGGGACGGGTGCTGTGCTGAGTATGGAGCCTGCTTAAGATTCTCCCTCTCTCCCTCTGTCCCTACCCCCTGCTCGCACTCTCTTTCTCTTTCTCTCTAAAAAATCCCCCCAAACAAAAAACTAAGAAACAAAAGAAATCAGCCCATGTTAGAGGCTGACATTTTCAATTCTGGTGTATTGATAAGTAATAGATCATTCATTAAGCTATTACAGAAAAGCCTTGCTAAAAATGGTTAGATTAGAAGATCTAAAGAATTAGACTAGAGATAGTTTTGGTCCCTTTCCCTCTCGTAATCTTGATGGCAAAAAAGACATAGATAAACTCAAGAGAAAATGTGTTTAAGACCTTGGGGTGATGAAACTTCTAAAATTAGGTTGTAGGTGATAGTGACACAACTCTAGTAAATGAAGAGACAAAAATTATTGAGTTGTACACCTGATGGTTAGTTTTGTGTCACTTTGGCTGGGCTACAGTACCTATTTATTTCATGAAGCACTTCTCTAGGTGCAGTGGTGAAGGTATTTTATGGATACAGTTAATATCTACCGTTAGTTGACTTTAAGTACAAGGGATTTCCTTTTGATAGTGTGGATGAGCCTTGTGAAATCAGTGGAAAGGCCTTAATAAGAGCAAAAACTGAAATTTCTAGGAAAAGAAATTCTGCCTCAAGATTGTAACATCAACTTCTGCTTCTTTCTAGCCTGCTGGCCTGCCCTAGAAATTCAGACTTGCCAGCCCCCATGATTGTACGAGTCAGTTCCTTAAAATCACTCACTCTCTCCATATATATAAATTAGTTATGTTTCTCTGGAGAACCCTGATGAATGTTACACTTAATACAAGTAACTTGTATTGTATGTGAATTACATCTCAATAAACTGCTTATTTTTAAATTATGCACCATAGGATTCCATTTTTTATAAAATTCTAGAAACAGTAATCCAATCTATAGTGACAGGAAGCAGATCAGTGGTGGCTGGGGGTAGAGGGGAAGATTATAAAGGGGCATGGGGAAGCTTGTGAGGGTGATAGAGATAGTCACTAGCTTGAATGTGGTGACATTTACATGGGGGTTTGTGTAGGTCAAAATTTACCAAAGAGCACACTTTATATATGTACAGTTTATTGTATGTCAATCATACCTTCATAAAATGGTTTAAAGGAGAGAAAGAAAGATAGAGACAAAAAGAAACAGATAAATCCAAGGGAAAAAGTATCTAAGCCTGACAACAGCCAGGGCTATGATGCCTATTTTGTTCTCCCTTTCTCCTGCTGTCTTTAGGCTGTACACAGAATACAGGGGATGAAAAGGAGCACTTCTCTCCTGCGCTCAAGGATGCTGGAGGCATGCCAGTCCCCTTCTCATTCAGGTGAAGATGTCAGCAAAGGTCTGCTCCCTGCACACACCGCGAGCCCATCCATAATTGGAAATGAGTAGAAAAAGTGTCCAAGTGCAGGGTGCTATAATCAGATAAACTGTCCATAAAGATGAAGGCTTTTGTTCACCAGGGAATCCATTTTTAGCTCAGAACCCAGTTCAGTCCAAAAGGAATAGAAGACAGCACCTGTTACCTCACTGGGACGGAGGCACAGCCAAGCCAAGAACAGAAAGCTTCCAGAATCAGTGGGGATGTAAGACTAGGGGGTTAAGGAAACAGAAGGAGCCGTTTCCCTCTCACTGAGAGGAGGAAGCAACAAGCGTTTTGTGGAGCACATGGGGATTGGCCACACTTCTGCTCAGACAGAGCCTTGAGCAAGTACCTTGGCAGAGGCCAAGGAAAAGCACCCGGGTATGTCCCGGATCGATAAGGGGGAGGAACTGTGGCATGCTCTAACTCAGGAAAAGGAATCTGGCCACGCTCCGCACAGAGGTCCCCTTCTCTGCATTTGCTAAGCATTTTGGAGATGAGGCAGTAAAACTGAATCAGACTTCATATCAGAAGCCACCGTAAGCTGTTTATAGCCCATGACTCTGGATCTACGCCACTGTGGCTTCCACTAGTCCCAGCAACCCTTTCTTGTCTGGAGTTTAAAACTACTCAGGATGCTTTTTGTCAATCCTACAGAACCCTTTCAGGCAGGACTCTGGTGCCCAGAGGAAGCGGACAGGGCGGCCCAGCAAGTTCAGGCAGCCAGCCCGGCACTTAGCCGGTCCATTGCAGCCCCAGCCCCAGTTTGAATTCTCAAACCCGGGGACTACTTGAGCCTTCAGTCTACCTGTGGGAGGTGTTGACCATGTAAAAGGGACAGCCCCGGAAGCAGGAGTGGAGAACCCCGGGCCCATAGGACAGAGAGGCCACAGAAACACCACCTTTACAACCAGGCGGCCAAGGTTCATGTTCAAGTTACCTTGTTCGTGAGCATTTTGACCATGGAAAAATTACTTGGTTTTTCTGAGCGCATTTTATCCTCTCTAACAGGGGACCCAGGGAAACAGCTCACGTGATTGTTGGAAGGATTAAATGAGATAATATGTTCGTATATGTGGAAGTACTTTATAAGCTGGGAGGTGAGTGTGAAAGAGCTGGGGACCCCAGGGGAGGAGATGCCCTGTGTTGCTTGGGGGCTTCATTACCCGAGGGAGGGGCTGGTTTATGGACACACAGCGCCACGACGCCCTGTGAGCAGGAGACGTGTGAACCGTGGCCGTGGGGGCTGGCAGCGCAGATCCAGCCCTAGGAAAGCTATCCCAGAGGAGGTACTGGGTGCATTGCTTTTGAGAACCATGAGGCTTTTTTTTTTTTTTTTTAAGATTTTATTTATTTATTTCACAGAGAGAGATCACAAGTAGGCAGAAAGGCAGGCAGAGGGAGAGGGAGAAGCAGGCTCCCCGCGGAGCAGGGAGCCCGATGCGGAGCTCGATCCCAGAACCCTGGGATCATGACCTGAGCCACCCAGGCGCCCTGAGCCTGTTTTATTTTAATCCATGAGAAGGCAGTAGTAATTTTTAGCATTTTTACTTTTCACCATAAGGAAGAAAATCAGTACAGGGAGCTTTCACTAGCTCGTCTCGAATACTCCAGGCAAGCCTGTAATGACTGTGGCTACCCACGGTTCAGAGGTGGCCTAACTGCGGCAGAGAAAGGTTAAGGGCCTCGCCTGACATTGAGCAGCGGGGCAATGGCAGAGCCAGAACCCAACCCTGCCTCAAATCCGCCTGATTTCCCATTTGAATTTTAAAATAATATAAGCAAGATGTTATAGTTTTTTGGATTTAGAAATCGTTTAAAGTAAGATTATTGTTTTCCTGTATGAAGTTCAAGCTGGACCTCCGACAAGAAGAAGGAATCGGGAGAACTTGGAAAGGCTTGGGAAGGACGCGGCCAAAACGAACAAGAGCTCGGGGAGAGGCAAGAAAACTCTGCCTGACAGGGAAAAATTAAAGAATTTTTTCACTAGATGGTAAGTTCCAAAGAGGCCAGGAACGGTGTCCTGTAACTTTGCTTAGTGACCGACCTCCACCTCTCCCACTGAGGCTCCCAGCTGGGAACCCAATGTATCCTGGTTGATCTCCTGATCATTCTGGTCTGCAAAAGGAAAGGCCCAGGGGGTGGAATTCATTGCAACCTCCAAGAATTATGCATAAAAGAATCAGAGGCGAGTGGTGATGGAGGAGGGTTTATGCTTCATAGTGTCAGAACAAGAAGGAAAGTTCTAGAAAGTGTTTGAAAAATAGTTTTGTGTTTTTCCCCTGCAGTGGGTGGGAGACCCCCAAACACACTACCAAGGAGGCAAAGCCTCTTTCGTTGCAGACCTTGAAAAGAATGTTCAAGGGCCAGAGTTTTGAATGAGCGGATTGCAGAACCGTCGTCGTTCTAGAGGTAACCTCTCCATGTAACGGAGTCTGAAAAGCCTCACTCTGAGTGCCCCTCACTCTGCCCGTATCAAAAGGCTAATTCCAACATGACTTTGCAGGCTAAAATGACTTCCCCACCCATGGCAAGTCTGACCAACACCCAGAGGATTCCAGCGACGTGGCTAAGCCACCAGGAAGACCAGGAAGAGATTTTTCAATATCATTCGAGGCTTTGTGGGAGAGTGAATGTCGAGCCCGTAATAGATGCTTTCTGATCCTCCTCACACTGCATCTGGCTCTCCTAAGTATTGGTCTTATTACGTTTTTAAAAATAGCTCTGAAGTAATTTGTGTGCTGAACTGGCTACAGGATAAAAAAAAACCTACCTGAATAAATTCTACTTGTTCCTATCAGCCAGAGACCAGGATCGGCAGCCAGTTTCCTCGGAGCTAATTTTCAGCATTAGGGTTTATCAGAACCTAAATTCCGTTCTAATAAACGATGAAACAACAGCCACTCTTTCAGCCACTTATTTGGGCAACCTGGGAATTGGCAGACGAGTTAGAAATTTCCATTGGTGACAACACACAGCTGTTGAGGTGCAAAGATCTGAGACTCTAATCAGACCCGGTTATATAAGTACCACTGTCTCATTATCTCTGCTTGGGGGATAGGGTGCACAGGGCAGCTGGGGCCGGCCGCCCTGTCCACAGAATAGCTAATGGGAAGTTGACACACAAAGATACCCAGTTAGGAGAGAAGAAGCGGGTAAGCTATGACCCCTTCCAACCTTGAAGAAGAGTGTGGATGGGGGCGGCCCCTTCCCAGCTCTTTTTGCAGAGACAGTGTCAATAGCAAATGTATTTATTCTGTATTTATGAGAAATGGCACCCGGGGCCCCCCGTTGGCACACACTGCAGCATTCTCTCCTGGACTTCCTTTCCCCCCACAGGCTGAGGAAAGCGGTAATGTCAAGAAAGCCAGACATGCTCAGAGTGGAAAACTGTCCCGAGTGCCCAGCACGGAGTAGGGAGTCAGTAAGTGGTGGCCATTCACGCTACTAATACGTGACAGTCAGCAGTGCCCTTTTACTGGTTTTCAAAGTGGGTGATGCTTATCTTAGAACTAAAAAGGTTAACAATGGTCATTGGCCAAAGTACGTCACCACCAGCAATTGACAAAATATGTTCACATCCGTTATCTGCTCAACTTTTCAATACAGCTTTGTGTGGTAGCGGTGTTTTATTATTCACCCTTCAAAGGTGAGGTTTCTTGGGGGCTCTATAGACTAAACAAATACCTCTGTTCTTGCCCAAGTTCAGAATCTACAGGAGCCAGGCAAGTGAAGAGGGAACCGTCAGCTTTATTACTGATAAAAGTTACCGGGGAGAGCGGCTGACATACACAAGGAGTGCGGTAACATTCCCGCCCCACTTCCCACAGGCACACACAACACCCATCAGCATAGACCTGGGGCAGCCCATTCAAGTCCAGGTTTGGGTCTTCACAGCAGATTCACTTACCGCGAATCCAGGAGGAGCACAACGCGCATGCTTAAAGGCTTTTGATAGAAGAGCTCCACGCAACTCGGAAGCATCTACTGAGGGCTGTCATTTCATGAATAGGTAACTCCCTCCTCCTTAGGGGGATGAGTGGGTGAGGGGGGCAGGAGAGCCAGCAATATTACTCTTGGAAACACGAGGAGAGGACTGGAAGTGATTTCTCCTGGTACATCCCAGCTCTTTTGTTCAAACTACTGAGTTTAACCCCCAAGCGCATGGTCATCACAGGTGTGCCTATTTGTCCTGGGGGTGCTTTTTCTCATAGCGGTGCTGCTCCCACTTTATGAGACCAGCCCTCCAGTACTAGCCACATCGCCTTTGGAAAATCTTTCTGGGATCGCAGGTGGATAGTTGGGAATTTGCCCTCAGAAGACTCTGAATGAATCCAAAGACTACACTAACTTAACTAAGTGCAAATGCACTCCTGATTCTGTTTTCCTCCCCACAAAACTGTTCAGCCATGTTCTCTGATATAATGCTTTTCAGAAGTTCTGCAATGTGGTTAAATAACAATATATTCAATTATATCATACCAGCAACATAGAGGGAACCAAATCTGAATATGAACTCCTGCCCATTAGGAAATTCCAAGGGAGATATTGAAGGCCAAAAATTAAATAACACTCTTCTAAAGAAAGTCCAAAGAAGTTTCAGTCCAACAGAAGTAAAGTCCAAAGTTAAATCTCCTTAACTTGTGGAGTTAAAAGTCCAAAGAAATTAAAGTTGAATTCGAATTTTTAGTTTTTCCTGAGACTTGATAGGCAAAGAAATTCACGTCCAAAATTTCATTTCTCCATTTCCAGTCCTGCTCAGTCTCAACCAGAGGTTTTTGGCCTTTAGCAGCTGCAGACTGGGCTGTCTTCCATGGAATGGGTGTGGCTCCTTCATGGTCTCTCAGAAGCCCCATTTTTAAAGAGTTCAAAGAGTTAATGAACACATAAGATTATTATCGCATTGGGCCCATACTCCACAAAATTTAGAACCACAAGAAATCTCCAGCCACCAAAGAAGTTAACTTATCACAGTTATTTTTTTCAGAACACAATATTCAGTGTTGCCAGAGGCCAGCAGTATTTGGGGGAAGGAGAAAATCTGTGGATTAATCCACAATATAGGTCCTGAAATCTAAAATCTTGGTCGGTGCTTACGTATTTAACAAACCAGAGCCAAACTGGGGTGAATCCAACTGGGGTTTTAATCCCTCCATGGTTTTCTCCCTCCACACAGCTCTAAATGGGATCTGAAGCAACACATATGGATGACGTCCGGGACATCTGATCTAGCCCTGCTTTACCTGTGCCTGGCACGACACACCTCTATAGATTAGTGCTGACTGCACAATTCAGACTCTTGGCCTGCACACTTGGCTGTGATCCACGGTCAAAGCTGCAAGCACAGTGGTGCCTACCGATGCCTGACAGATGACAATACCTCCCCATGCCTGGGCAGTTGCAGGTGACGTGTAGCAGCCACATAGGCACGTGGGCTTCACCGAGACCCCAGCAGCCTGCTTCCTCCGGCAGCCAGAGTTTGCTAAAGTCCACATTTATTGAAAACTATGAATGTAGTAGCCATTTTCTCAGGGACAAAGCTGCCATGGGTAGAATGGCCACATAATTTAGTGTTCAAGCCAAGAGAGTTTTGAGAGTGAGAAGGGAAGAAATGAATAAATACCATGAGACAAGAGCATTAATGGGGCTGGGCAAATTGTGATGTATGGTAACTTGAACCATAAGCTCCAGTGTCAAGCAAAGGGAAGGTCCTAAATCTCCAGGGAAGCCCCTCCAGGTGGGAACATGAAGAGCAGGGCATCGGAGTTTCCCCAAAGGAAATCGAGGCTCAGAGAGTTAAGCGATTTCCCTGGAGTTAACAGGCTTATCAGTTATGCAACCAGAAATGAATCCAAGTCTTCTGGTGGTAGAGCCACAGTTCTTTCAATACATCCTGGTGACCCATTGCCCTTGGATTCTGCTCCCCAACTCCCCACCAGCCACACAGCTCTGGTATGGTTTCTTACAATCCCCTTGTTTGCCTCTTCTTTTGAAATAACATATATTTTTTCTACTGCATGAGTAATAAATGGTCACTGTAGAAAATTTGTATATTGTCAAACAGTGTAAAGAAGAAAATCAATTGTTATTTTACCATCAAGGAATACATCCTGTTACCCTTTTCTCCAGATTTGTGTTGTGTGTGTGCATGTGTGTTTGTGTGCATGAGTGTGTGCAGTAATATTTTTGAGCTGTTCCTAGTTCCTCTTGTCTTTCTTCTCAGTACATATCCCTTTTCCTTCCCTCTCTACTTGAAGCAGATAGAAGGCTTGCTGCTCATTGCCCCAGGGGAGAAATGAACCAGGCAAAAAGCAGAAAATAAGGAGAATTTGGTTTCCAAAAGCCCAAGCCCATCAAGGATATTATTCTCGTAACCTCTGAGGCAAATCACAGTGTTTTTCTCCTTTCCAATATTTATACTTCATATTTCTTTCTGTTGATGTACTGTTGACTAAGAGTTCCAGGAAAATATTAAAAAGTTGTGATGATAGCGAGCTCCCATGCCTAGCTCTGACTTTAATATCCAGGTTGCCCAATTAAATGTGATATTGGCCAATCTGACATAAATATTCTTTCTCTGGTTAAGGAAGTCTTCTCGTCCTGCTTGCTAAGAAGTTTCATTCTAACATTTTTTGGTAAAAGTCAAGAATGACATTGAAAATTATCAAATGGATTTTGGCCTCTAGTGAGATAATCATGCGACTCATTTTTTTATTTATGAAGATAATGAATTATATCAATAGATGTTCTATCATCCAACCATTTTTGAATTCCTGATTCTGCTGTGTTCTTTGTTTAAATAAGCTGCGGTGTTTGATTTGTCGTCAAGTCAAAAGTAAGATTGGCTTATATTTTTCAGTTTTACAAGTACCAAGTTTGTGTTCTTGAAGGATATGTAGAATCATAAAATAAATTAGAAAACTTTCATTATTTTTAGCTTATGTAACGGGAATTATTTTTCTTGACAAACATTTAAAATTTGTTCATAAAAACTTTTAGGTTTGGAGCTTCTGTTAGAGACAATATTCTGACAGCTTCTTCTGTTTTACTCATAAGTATTGGTTAATTAAGGATTTTTATTTCATCTTTTGTCAGTTTTATTACTTTAAATTTTTCTACATAAATGACCTTTGCATTGAGAATTTCAAATTGATTAGCACAGAATTACACAGTTCCTACGGATTTCTTTTGTTGTCTAATTTAGTATATTTTTTTGTTAGACTTTTAGTGATTTGGTTCTTGATTATTTTTTGCAAAGAATCAATTCTTAGAGGTGCCCAGGTGGCTCAGTCAGTTGAGCATCTGACTCTTGATATTGGCTTAGATTGTGATCTCAGAGTTGTGAAATCAAGCCCCATGTCGGCTCCGCACTGGGTGTGGAGCCTGCTTGGGAATCTCTCTCCTTCTGTCCCCTGTGCCTCCTTCCCATCCCCTTACCCCATCCTGCTCACGTGCTCTCTCTCTCTAAAAAAAAAAAAAAAAAAAAAATTCTTAGATTTATTACTAATTCTCTATTAAAATTTCAGTTAACTTTTATTGTTTTTTTCTTATTTCTTTCCTTTTGGGGGATGGTGTAGTGGAGATATTTCCTGTTTTAACTTAAGTGAAATTTATTTAGCTCTTCACTTACTAGAAACGAAATGATTTAATGTTATTTAATTTCTCTCTTAAGGACAGACTTGGTTCCAATCCACTGGTTTTAAATTGTATTTTTCTCATCTATGGAGTCATAATACCTATTGTTTTTGTTTACTGAATCTGCTTGTCCCAGCCTTAGTGAGGCCCCATGAGCTCACAGTGTGAGAGTCCTGGAACAGCCCTCTTTGGCTTTCCTTAGATGTCTTGGCATCTTCTTGCCTTTCAGTTCCTTGTGTTACACCAGGATCCTCTCAATACATCCCTCTGTCTCATATAATGTTATTAGTTTTTGTCGCTTCACCATGGAACTGATAGAATATTCTTAATTTTGGTTTTGCATCTTGACCCAAGTATTATGTAGTGTGCATTCTAATTCCTAAGCAATGGGGACTTTTATTTTATAATTTTGCTATTATTTTCTATTTTTCTTGCATTATTTCAGAATGTGGACTGTACAATTTCTGATTTAAGGTGTCTTCTGATATATTTTCTCTGTGGCCTAACACATGACCATTAAAAATAGTTCAGGATATTGGAGAAAAAGGTGAAGATTTAGGGTAGAAAGATATTTATTAATCAATATTATTACATTATTGAGATTCTCCAGCCTTATGCATTCCTTGCTAATCATTTATGTCAAGGACTGAAAAGGTTGTGCCCCCAAATTGTACTCAACTTCCTCTTTTAATGTAGGTTAAAGAGGCATATTTTTTCCCCAGCGCTGTTGAAATATAATTGACACACAGCACTGTATAAGTTTAAGGTGTACTGGATGGGGGCTTGATTTACATATATTGTAAAATAATCATCACAATAAGTTTAGTTAACAGTCATTATCTCATATAGATACAAAAAAAGAAAAAATATTTTTTCCTTGTGATGAGAACTCTTAGGATTTATTCTCTTAACAATTGTCCTATATATCACATGGCAGTGTTCACTATAGTCAGCTTGTTGTATATCACATCCCCAGTCTTATAACTGAAAGTTTGTGCCTTTTGACTACTCCCATCTAATTACCCCACCCTCCCACCCCACTCCCCACTACTGATAACTGCAAATCTGATTTCTTTTTATGTGAGTTTTTTTTTAATTTCAGATATAAGTGAGGTCACACGGTATTTATCTTCTCCCATTCAGTAGGTTGTCTTTTCATTTTGTTGATGGTTTCCTTCAGGGTGCAAAAGTCCCTGTAGTTTATTTTTGCTTTTGTTTCCCTTGTCTGAGGAGACATATCTAGAAAAGTGTTGCTGTGGCTGATGACAAAGAGATTATTGCCTATGTTCTCTTTTAGAAGTTTTAGGGTTTGTCATCTCTTGTCTTTTTAATGATGGCCATTCTACCAGGCTTGAGATGATATCTCATTGTGGTTTTGATTTGTATTTCAACTAATGATGGGTGATGTTGAGCATCTTTTCATGTACCTGCTGGCCATTCATATATTTTCAGAAAAGTATCTATTCATGATATGTCTGTTGTATGAGTTCTCTATAAATTTGAGATATTAACCCCTTATCAGATACATGATTCACAAATATTTTTCCCATTCTACAGGATGTCTTTTCATTGTTTTGATCATGTCTTTGCTGTACAGAAGCTTTTTAGTTGATGTAGTCCCACTTGTATATTTTTTATCTTGTTGCCTGTACTTTAGGTGTTATATCCAAAAATCATTGCCAAGACTCATGTCAAAAAATATTTACTTTTTTGTTTTCTTCTAGGAGTTTTATGGTTTCTAGTCTGCTCTGCTTTCTTCCTCCATAAATTCGTTTGCCTCTTCTAGAATTTCATATAAATGGAATTATATAGTATGCAGTCTTTTGTATCTGTTTTTCTTCATCAAGCATAATGCTTTTTTTAAAGATTTATTTTATTTTATTTATTTATTTGAGAGAGAGAGAGATCATGAGCAGGGGGGAGGGGTAGAGGGAGAAGCAGACTCCCCACTAGGGAGCCCGATGTGGGACTCGATCCCAGGACCCCAGCCGAAGGCAGACGCTTAACCGACTGAGCCACCCAGGCGTCCCAAGCATAATGCTTTTGAGATTCATCCCTGTTGTTGCATGTGTCAGTTGTTCATTCTTTTTTATTGAGGAGTAGTATCCCATTGTGTGATTATATTATAATCTATTTACTCATCCACTTGTTGATAAACATTTGTACTTCTTTTTTTTAGCTATTATGAATAAAGCACAATGACCATTCACATATATGACTTTCTGACATTTTCACTTCTTTTGGGTAAACATCTAGGAGTGGAATTGCTGAATCATATAATAAGCATATATTTAATTTTATTTTAAAAAGAGATGAAATTGTTTTCCAAAGTTGCTGTATCATTTTCATTCGTACCAGCGATGTATGTGATTTCCAGTTGCTCCACATCCTCACCAACAGTTGGTATTTTCAGATTTTCTTGTTCTATCCATTGTAATGGGTGTATAGCCTATCTCATTGTGGTTTAAATTTGGATTTTCCTGATGACTAATGATGTGAAGCATCTTTTCAAAATGCATTTTATTGGTCATTTGTTTATCATCTTTTGCAAAATGTGTGTTCAAGTCATTTGCCTGTTGTTTCACTGGGTGGTTTGCCTTATTATTTTTTTTGTTAATTCTTTATTTACTCCAGATACAATTCCATTGTCAGATATATCCATTAGAAATACTTTCTCCCAGTTTATGGCTTGCCTTTTTATTTTCTTAATGAAGTGACTTTTATTTTAAATTAAACTTTTATTTTGAGATCATTGTAGACACATACCATTGTGAAAAATAGTAGAGAGAGATCTCCTGTACCTTTTACTCAGTTTCCCCCAGTGGTAACACCTTGCAAAACTATAGTACTACATTACAACCAGGAAATTGACATAGGTGCAGTCCACGCATCAGATTAAGATTTTCCCAGTTTTATGTATACTTCTTTCTGTGGGTGTATACTTAGTTCTAGACATTTTTATCATTTGTGTAGGTTCATGGATCCATAGTCAAGATGCAGAACACAAGGCTCCCTTGTGTTGCCCTTTTATAGCCATACCCACAGATCTTCTTTCCTCTACCCATACACTGTCCCCATACCCTGGCAATCACTAATCTGTTCTCCATCTCAGTGTTGTTCAAGAATGTCATGGAAATGGAATCATAGAGGATGCAATCTTTTTGGAGCCCCCCCCTCCACACACACAGCAGAATTCCTTTGAGATTCATTCAAGTTGTAGCATGCATCAGTAGTTTGTTGCTTTTTAATTCTGAGTAGTATTCCACATACCACTTTGTTTAACTATTCAATCATTGAAAGACATCTGGGTTGTTTCCACTTTGGGGCTATTATGAATAAAGTTGCTATGAACATTCATGTACAGGTTTTTGTGTGAACATAAATTTTCATTTCTCTGGGATAAAATGCCCAGGAGCGCAATTGCTGGGTCATATGATAATTGCATGCCTAGTACCATAAGAAACTGCCAAACCATTTTCCAAAGTGACCGTACCATTTTATAATCTCATTAGCCAAGTGTGAGTGATCCAGTTTCTCTGCCTCCTTGCCAGCATTTGGTCTTGTCACTGTTTTTTATTTTAGCCATTCTGATAGGTATGTAGTGATTTTCACTGTAGTTCTCATTTGCATTTCCCTAATTGGCTAATGAGGTTGAATATCTTGTCAGGTGCCTTTTTGCCTTCTAAATGC
Organism: Mirounga leonina; assembly: GCF_011800145.1. Classification (NCBI taxonomy): domain Eukaryota; kingdom Metazoa; phylum Chordata; class Mammalia; order Carnivora; family Phocidae; genus Mirounga; species Mirounga leonina. The sequence continues at coordinate 5,910,759 of NW_023270454.1, read as the reverse complement.
CACCTTCAGTGAAATGCTCTTTGTGATTTGATCATTTTTCTAATAGAATTTTTTGGGTTTTTTTACCTTGGACTTTTGAGAATTCTTCATATACCCTAAATAATAGCTCTTGGTTAGATAAGAAGTTTGCAAATGTTTTCTCCCAGTCTGTAGCTGTCTTTTCCTCCTCTTAAGAGGGTCTTCTGCAGAGCAAAAATTTTCATTTTAATGGGATTCAGTTTATCAGTTTTCCTTTCTATGGATTATACTGCTGGTTTCAAGTCTAAGAACTCTTCACCTAATCCTAGATCCTGAAGACTTTCTCCTAAGTTTTCTCCTAAAAGTCATATAATGATCCATTTGGAGTTAAGTTTTATAAAAGTCTGAGGCTTAGGTCTAAGATGAGGGAGTTGTTTGGGTTTGGTTTTTGTTTGGTTTAGTTTGGATTGGGTTTTTTACATACAGATATAAAGTTGAAGTATCTTTTGGAGAGGTGAAATTTTTAATTTTTGTCAAACTTAATTTATCAGTCTTTTTCAATTTTATAGATAGTGCTTTATGCATCTGGTCTAAGTAATCTTTCCCTACTCCAATGTTGAATGGTTGACTATTGCAAAGATTTTCTTTTTTGTTTTCTCCTAGAACTTTGAATTTTAGATATATATTTAAGTTATGATCTATTTTTTTTTAAGATTTTATTTTTTTATTTGACAGAGAGAGACACAGTGAGAGAGGGGACACAAGCAGGGGTAGTAGGAGAGGGAGAAGCAGACTTCCTGCTGAGCAGGGAGCCCAATGCGGGGCTCGATCCCAGGACCCTGGGATCATGACCTGAGCCGAGGCAGATGCTTAACGACTGAGCCACCCAGGTACCCCAGTTATGATCTATTTTAGGTTATTTGTGTGTTTGGTCTGAAATAGGGGTGAAAAGTTCTTTTTTTCCCCCAATCTCATAAGGATATCCATTGTTCCAGAACCATTTACTGAAAAGATCATTCTTTGCACATTGAGTTTTATTTTGGCATTTTTGTCAAAATCAGTTGAGCTTATATTTGATGTGGGTCTATTTCTTTTATTCTGCTTCATTGATCTATATATATACCTTTATGCCAATACCACACTGGTGTTAAGCTGAGCTTTTATAGTCAGTCTTGAAATCAGTCTTTCAACTTTATTCTTTTTCAAAAACTTTTTTGGCTATTTTAGATCTTTGCCTTTCCATATAAACTTTAGAATCAGTTTGTCAATTCCTACCAAAAAGCCTTCTGAGATTTTGATTGTGTTGGATCTATGGATTAATTTAGGGAAAATGAATGCCTCAATACCGAGTCTTCTGACAAATAAATATAGTGTATTCCTCAATGTGTTTAGGTGTTTTTTAAAACTTTCTGAGCAATGTTTTGCAGTTTTCAGAGACTGCAATTATATGATCATTTGATATTGTCCCACAAGTCACTTAACTCTATTCATTTTTTTTCAATGTTTTCCTCTCTATGCTTGTTTGAACAGTTTCTATTGCCATGTCTTCAAATTTGCTGATCTCTTCTTGTTCTGCATGTAATAGTCTACTGAGCACATTTAATTTTTAAAGCTCAGATAATGCATTTTTAAGTTCTAAAATTTCCAATTGATTCTTTTTTATACCTTTCTTTCCCTATTATGTTCATAATTTCCTCTAAACCCTTGAACATATTTATAATAGCTGTATGAAAGTCCTTTTCTGCAAATCCCATTATCTCTATAATTTCTGGTCTGTTTCTACCAAATGATTCTTTTCTTGGTTATGGATCATATATTCCTGCTCCTTTATATGTCTAGTAATTTTCTTATTGGATCCTGGATATTGTGAATGGAACATTGTTGAGTGTCTGGATTTTGTTGTCTGTCTTTAAAGAGAGTTGCTTTTTATTTTGAAAAGGATCAATTCGATCCTTTGTGGATTTGGTTAAACTTTGTAAGGGAAAATCTAGAGTAGCCTTTCTCTCGGGTTAAATTAGCCCTCCCATTAAAACATAACCCTTCTGGGTTATCTACTAAATGCCTAGGTATTCAACAACAACAATGTCTCTCCTCTTTGGCTGGTTGAAAGTTGAACATCTCTCAGGTCCTGTGAGCTTTGCCAATTGTTCAGCTTTACCAGTAGATTTTGTATGGCCTCATGGAATTGCACCTTATATATGGATAGCTCAGTATTTAGCATCAGACTCTAGAAGACTCCTCTGCAGATTTCTGGGTCTCTCTCTCTCTGCATTGCTTCTTTTTCTCCAATAGTCTGCCCCACAACTTCCAGCCACCTTAGACCATGTAAACTTAGATCTCTGTCTCCTCAACCCAGCGAGATGGCCCTGCTCTGCTTGAGCTCCTCCTCACTGTGCTGAGGTCCAGAAAGTGCCTTCGGGCAGAAAGCCCACAGTAATTGTAGGGCCATGATTTCTCCCACTGTTTCTTTTCCTTCACTGCCACAGTCCTTCTCTGCTCCTTTCCAATGTCTGAAAAGGAGTCATTTCATATTTTTTGTCTAGTTTCCTCATTGTTTAAGAAAGAAGGACTAGCCTGGTACCAGTTCTCCATGGTGGCTGAAACTTTTTACAACTTTTAATTTCAGTCTGCAACTGTATATATATATATATATATATATATATATATATATATAAATATATGTATATGCATGTGTATGTGTGTGTATATATATCTTTTTTCTTGTTATTTCATGTCACTTTTTTTTTTTTAAGATTTTATTTATTTATATGACAGAGAGACACAGCAAGAGAGGGAACACAAGCAGGGGGAGTGGGAGAGGAAGAAGCAGGCTTCCCGCGGAGCAGGAAGCCCGATGCGGGGCTCGATCCCAGGACCCTGGGATCATGACCTGAGCCGAAGGCAGACGCGTAACGACTGAGCCACCCAGGCGCCCCTTTCATGTCACCTCTAAAAATTTCTCTTTAGGGATGCCTGGGTGGCTCAGTCGGTTAAGCGTCTGCCTTTGGCTCAGGTCATGACCCCAGGGTCCTGGGATTGAGTCCCGCATCGGGGTCCCTGCTCCGCGGGGAGCCTGCTTCTCCCTCTGCCTCTGTCTCTCTCTGTCTCTCATGAATAAATAAATAAAATCTTTTAAAAAATAAATAAATAAATAAATAAAATAAAATTTCTGTTTAACATTTTAGTTTCTTTTTCTTCTAAATTATTTTAAATTATATGCTATTTCTCTGCATCTTGGGCTCTACGCTCTTTATCTTTACATTTGTGGAACATTTGTATAGATTTGTGTTGTGATTTTCTATTCGCTCACCCATGAGCAGATAGGGAGCCTTGCCATCCTGGTGCACTGGTTACAAGTGTGCATGGAGCCTCTTTCCTAATCTTCACTGTCCATCTGGATGCTATTTTTGCCCTTTTCCAGGTATTCATCTGGAATGCTGGTTGATGTATTTTGCCATCTTTGATTTAGTGTCAGTCTGTTGGTCTGACAGAGGATATCTTTTTTTTTTTTTTAAACATTTTGCTTATTTATTTGACAGAGAGAGAGAAAGAAAGAGAGAGAGCACAAGCGGAGGAGTGGCAGGCAGAGGGAAAAGCAGGCTCCCTGATGTGGGGCTTGATCCCCGGACCCTGGGATCATGACCTGAGCCGAAGGCAGTGCTTAACCGACTGAGCCACCCAGGCACCGGTGACAGAGGTTATGGTTACCATGCATGAGAAGTACTGTTTTTCCTGCATGATCTGAATATTTGTGGTTTTCACCTTGTAAGAAAAAAAGTGTATAAAACGTGACCAGCTTCACTATACATTTCTTCTACAGGTTAAAGTTCAGGCTGACTTTATTTTATTGACTTATCTTTAATTTTAAGTTAATTTTTTTTCTTTAAGAAGTAATATTTTAACATGTTTCAAAATTCAAGATAGTCAAAAGATATGCTGAAAAGTTTCCCTCTGACAACTGTCCTGTAGCTACCCAATTTCCTTCTTTGTAGGTAATCAATTTTACCAATTTCTTGTGTATTTTCCCAGAGGTAGTCTCTCTATATACATGTACATATTATCCTCTGCCCCTCTTTTCCACACACAGTAACACAGACTATACACTTATAAAAAAATATAATTACACTTCTTGAAGATTTCCACTGCACATAAATAGAAGCTTGGTTGTTAATGGCTGCATTGTATTCCTTTTTTTTTTTTTTAACACAGGGCAGAGCCCAAGCCCTAGAGGGTTCTCTCTGGAGGGCGGTGCCCCCACCCCCGCCCCCCAGGAGCAGGAAGGATGAGGACTAGGAGAAAAGCCCAGGGCCCAGCTGTGATGGAGGTGGCAGCGGCTGCAGGCTCACACCATTCTCTGACTGTGTCCCCAGGCCCAGGGGGCGGTGCTTTTCCCTCTTTCATACCTTCCATTTTTTAATGTATATATTTTATTTGGCCATTTCCCTATTTATTGACATTTAGGTTGTTTTCTATTTTATGCCATTATTAATAATTATGTAATTAATACTTAGTAAAAGTGTCATTTTTGTACATATGTGAGAATATTTATAGTTAATTTGCAGGATAAATTCCCAGAAGTGGGTGAATGAACATGTGCGTTTGTAATTTTCAAATATTGCCAGATTACCTTCTAGAGAGAGAAGACAAAATTGCTCTAGTTTGCCAAGGACTGTGTCCCAGTGTAGTTATTAATAATAATACCTCTTGTTCTTAAGTGTCTGATTTGGATGACAAACTACATGGTCACCTCTATCTGTAGAGCTTACTCCAGTTTACATGCTCAGCGCGAGCCTGGCTTTTAGTACCTGTTTATATGCTGACATCTCTCACATTTATGTTTCCTCTTTTGAGGTTCAGACATCTGCCTATTTGGATATCTCACAGAAAGCTCAACCCAACACGTCCAAAATAAACTTTTGGGTCTCCCCCAAAACTGATCCTCCAATCCAAGTTTTTACATCAGCAAATGGCAATACCATGCATCCCTTTGTTCAAGCAAAAATGCTGGGATTCACGCAAGATTCTTCCATTTTTTCCACTGGCTGAGTGGCCACAAGCAAGCCACTATCCTCCCTAAGCTCAGCTTCCTCGTTAGCAAAACTAGGATCACACTGCCTGCCTCATGGCACTGCGGCGGTGATGATATGAGGCAGCATATGTGAAAACATACTTCTTGTTTTCTGGCATATACTAGAGGATCAAAAACTGTCCTTCCCTCTCCTTCCATCCTTCCAAATCCTGCCCTACATGTCCCCACAACCCTCCTTGTATTCCTATCCATGTAGTATAAATGTGACTCTTGGCTCAGAATGAGTTGTTTCAAATGTCCTTCTTTAGGCCCTTGTAGAATATGGAGTTTCTTTCTGTAAGTCTATACCAGAAGAGTCCCAAGGCCAGCCTCAATACTGAAGAATGATCTGCGCGCTTGTTAGACGTGAAATGATCTTAATACTATCAAGATTCAGAATGGTAACATATATATCTTTGTGAATTGTTTCCTTTTAAACGTTTTTCTGGCCAGGCAGCTGTGGTGATTCACTTTTCAAAATGACTTATACTCTTCTCTAAACTTTAATTTTAGAAGGCTTGGGGCTTACTGGATTACAGAATTTTCTTTTCTTTTTGTTTTTTTTTTTTGTTTTTTTGGGTTTTTTTGGTTCTTTTAAAGAACACCCACCTTCTGAATGCAGTTGCAGTGATGTGCTGAGAAGAACACTGGCCCTGGAACCATAGCACCAGGGTTGAAATCCTGCTTTGGCTGCTTCTCATCTGAGTGACCTTCAGCAAGGAGTGTGAGCTTTGTGAACTCAGAGTCCTCATTCTCTCTTGGATACTTTTGTATACTTTCTTGTATCTCATCCTTATGCTGTTATTTAAAAGATGAGTTTCAATGAGAAAAAGGTGTGTAAACGTGCTAAGCATCTAGCAGGTGTTTGTTCCAACATTCATCAAACCTGATTTATACAAGCAGAAAAATTGTGACTGTGTGACCTGGTGGCCACACTGAGTACAGAAGCTTAAACTATGAGACCCCGTGAAAGAGTATCTGGGACAAAAAGCGCTCAGTTCTTTGAACTGTTCCATGGAATTGGAAAGGCCATTCCTTCACAGCACAGTTGAGAAAGGGAAGGCCTACTGGACTCAGTGGCTGCCCCGGTTCACAGAGCTCATTGGTGGAGGAGTCAGGGCCAGATTTAACTGAAGCTCAAATGCAAACGGTCTTACAATGTTCTGGACTCTTCTCACTCATAGACATTCTCTTGACTTGAAGACCAAAAGTGACCTCTCCACTGAATCCCTTATGGAGCAATACCAGCCAAGCCCCTGTGCTAGGATTTTAGGAGAAGGCTGTTGAAGGGAGAATGTGTTTTGAAAGGGGAGGAAGAAGAGGAAGTAGTGAAGAGGACGCAGCCATTTGTGAAACATCTCTCAGGTGCCAGCTACTTCAGAATAGATCAGGAAGTCATGTCTCAGAGAAGGAACCCACGAACCTCCTTCTCTTCCCTAAAGAATAAGCCTGTGGGCCACACTCAGGCAGCCCACAATCCCTCCTCCTCTCTCAGTCTCCGTTCATGGCTGACTCCCACAGCCACGGACACGGAGCATGTGTGGACAATGGGAAGCCAAACCACTAGCACTGCTGCTGCAGGATGTCCGTTGGCAAGCGTTGAATGACCAGAAAGAAAACTGAGGAGGGAGCACTGATGAGGGACAAAGATACCGTGGCCAGTCCTCGTTCGTCTCTTCCCTTCCACGGAAATCTGACGAATTGCAGGGTGGCTGTCCTCACGATGCCATTCTGGCCTGAATCCACTCGTTTGTGAAAAGGACGAGAATTGATTGTCTTCTCATTTTCCCCAAATGGGGACACCCAAGGTGAAAGAGGTGCTTTGACTTCTCAAAGTACGGCCCACTCTACATGGGTGACATTAATACATGTGGAGTGTGGCCCTCTCAAAAAACTGAAACGCATGGTCTGACAAAGGTCTTTATTTTGACTTATGAATTTAGTTTTGAGAAAAATCTTACAGAGGCTTAATAGTTGAGTGACATTGAGCTGAGAATTTAGCAAATCACTTTTGTCATAAAGAATAAAATAACGTGGGGGCGCCTGGGTGGCTCAGTTGGTTAAGCGACTGCCTTCGGCTCAGGTCATGATCCTGGAGTCCCGGGATCGAGTCCCGCATCGGGCTCCCTGCTCGGCGGGGAGTCTGCTTCTCCCTCTCCTGCTCCCCCCTCTTGTGCTCTTTCTCTCTCTCACTCTCTCTCTCAAATAAATAAATAAAATCTTTAAAAAAAGAAAAAAAAAGAATAAAATGACGTGGAATCTGGGCCATCCTGGAAAACGCAGGCCATATGGTCACCATAGGTACAGGTGACAGACGACACAAGAAAGCACTTTATGGGTTTGCCAATTTACCACCTAATTTTAATCAAATACATGGGTATGTTAAAGAGGAAACCCTTTCCTGTGGGATGGTAATAATAGCAACAAGCAATACCTTGCGTGGATAGCCCTTGAAAAATTGCAAAGTGCTTTTGCATAAATTATCTCATTTGATCCAATCCATATGTGTAAGAACAGTCACACATACCAAGGCAGAAATGTCAAGATGGATAAAGTTCAAATTCTCTCATACACTGCTCACCAGCCCAGGCAGGCCCGGGTTTTCTCACAGGCGTGTTCTCAGTAAACAGAGGAAGGTGACCCAGGGCTGTGGGGAGGTGAGGGGTCAGGAGGACAATCCCCCTCACACCGTCTGGGGAACTTCTCCAGTTTCAGGTCATCAGGCTGGTTTCCCAGAAGCCAGCATCTGCAGTTCTCTCTCGGCTTTACTCATTCCCTCAACTCTAGAAAGCAGTAGTCAGGCCAATGACCAGGCGCCATGAACCGATGCTAGTTCTCATAGGTTGGAGCTCACCAGGGGCGCATCTCAGAGGCCAGGCTGGATCAGGTAGGGAAGGAGAAATAACCCACAGATTAGAACCAGCATGAGCCATTGAGGGAGAGAGCCAGGGGCTACACTAGAGCAACACGGTCGGCTTCAGATTTGAGGAGAGGGGGAGCAGGGCTGTTTAACCCAGAAACTAGGCAAGAGGGCTGAAAGGTGAGGGGAAATGACTGGGGAGCAAGGGAAGTTTTGGGAAAAGAGGGAGCCATTCCAACTGTGTCCTGGCCGAGTAGGGCAGGAAGGGCTGGCTTGCTTAAAAGCCCAGGGCTTAGAGGGAGACAACATAGTCCAAACCTGGTTAGGTGTGTGGGTGGGGTGGTGCAATTTTGTTGTCTATTTTCCAGGCTAATAGACTCAGGTGTTATCAGGTATCTTCTCTCCTCCTCTCCATGGCTTCAAATATAGTGTCTATGTCCATTTCTACAAGTATATTTCTTTTTATTTTATTATGTTATGTTATATTTCTAACTCAGACTTCTCTTCTGAATGCCAGACCTATATATCAACATTTGACATGACTACTTGGAGTCTCCAAGGCAGTTCAAGCTTAACACGCCAAAAAGGCATTCTTAACTCTGTCACTCTCACCTAGTCCTCTGTTATTTTTTTCTAAATCTCAATAACTATAAAATTGATGTCATTCTTGCCTCCCCTTCCCTGCCTCCAGAATATTATTCATCACCAAGCTGTGTCAGCTTTATCCCAAAACATATCCAGAGTGTCTTCTCCATTTGCTCAGCTAGCCACCGAGAGACGCCTCCCGTCTGTTGACTCCTGAACTCTTGAGTGATCTTCCTGCTTCTACTCTGACTCCTTTCTGTCTGTGTCTCACAGATTAGCTTGAGTGTGTTGTTGTTTGTTTTTTCAGTGTTGATTGAGTCATACCTCTTTCCTTTTTAAAACCTTCAGTGGCTTCCTATTGCACTTAGGATAAAATCCTTCACATTGCTTACAAAGCATTGGAAATCTATTATTTTCCCACCTCTCCAGTTCTGTCTTATTTCATCTTCTTCTTCACTGCACAACAGGCATACTTTATGATTCTCAAACACTATAATTTTTTCTACTTCAGGGCCTCTGCACATATGATTTCCTCTGCCTTAAAAACCATTTTCCTGAGCCCAGATGTCCATTAACAGATGAATGGATAAAAGCAGATGTAGTGTGTGTGTGTGTGTGTATACATGTATACATGTATACATGTATACATGTATACACACACACAATGGAATATTACTCAGCCATCAAAAAAAGTGAAATCCTGGGGCGCCTGGGTGGCTCAGTTGGTTGAGCGACTGCCTTCGGCTCAGGTCATGATCCTGGAGTCCCTGGATCGAGTCCCGCATCGGGCTCCCTGCTTGGCAGGGAGCCTGCTTCTCCCTCTGACCCTCCCCCCTCTCATGTACTCTCTCTCAAATAAATAAATAAATCTTTAAAAAAAAAAAAAAAGTGAAATCCTGCTATTTGCAATGATGTGGATGGAACTAGAGGGTATTATGTTAAGCGAAATAAGTCAATCAGAGAAAGGCAATTATCATATGATTTCACTCATATGTGGAATTTAAGAAACAAAACAGAGGAGCATAGGGTAAGGGAGGGAAAAATAAAACAAGACAAAATCAGAGAGGGAGACAAGCCATAAGAGACTCTTAATCATAGGAAACAAACTGAGGGTTGCTGGAGGGGAGGGGGGTGGGGGGATGGGGTAACTGGGTGACTGACATTAAGGAAGGCACGTGATATAATGAGCACTGGGTGTTCTGTGCAACTGATGAATCACTGAACTCTACCTGTGAAACTAATAATACACTATATGTTAATTAATTGAATTTAAATTAAAAAAAAAAACATTTTCCCCACTCTTTGCTTACTTAACCCCAACTTATGCTTCATGTATCAGCAAAAATGCTTCTCCTTAGAGAGACACTGAACCTCACAATCTAAATCATACCCCTGTGTCAATTAGTTCTTTGGTGCAAGCACAGAAACCAACTGGTTAATCCAGGAAGAAAGGGAACTAATTGGAACAATTGAGAGCATGCAGAGATTGAAAGGAAAACTGATAAATAGGCTCAGGAAGGGCAGGGACCAGTGATACATGGATCCAAGTGACAAGAACTGATGGTTGGCCTATTTATCGTGCTTTCACAGCAGAGAATGAGATCTTACCTTTCCTTGTCTTTTGTGTCTTTTCAGTTGAGGTTAAGGTCCAGGGAGAGAATCTGATGGGCACAGCTCATACCGTGTGCACAAGCCTCATAGGAATAGGGTGGAGCCATTCAAGTTCTCCTGCTTGAAAGAAGAGAGAACTTGAATGATAGTAGCTCTGTGAAAACTGCACACAATGGAGAGTAATTCCCTTCTTAGGCAATGAGTGCATTCTTATCAGAAGGAGGAATGGATGCTGGATGCCAAGTGGGTGAAGGTTCTCATTGCATGCTTTCATTGTACTGCATGCTTGTCCTCCATAGCAAGTCACCATCTGTAATTATGTAGTGCAGCAAACACTGGGTGAGTGTTTCTCACTCTTCTTCTTCCTTTCCCTTTACATTTTCTTGCTATTTTTGCAGGGAGGAAGTAGCCATGTGACCAGTTTCTGCCAGTAAAATATAGGGAAAATGGTATATGGTCCTCTAAGCCTGGTCTCTAAAGTCTCCCAAGATCCTCCACACTCTTTTCTGTCCACACAGTTGGGAACTAAGAAGTCCAGAATGATGGGGCCACAACATGGGAGAGCTGGATCCTTGAGCCACCACTTGGAAAGAGCTGACCAAGATCTGAGCAAGAAATAAAATTTTATTATATGAAGTCGCTGAGATTTTGGGGGTTGTTTGTTACAGCAACTACCAAGCATTACTCTGACCATTACCAATTTATTTTAGTGTTTGTTGCTTATCATCTGTCTTCTCCAAGAGATTATAAACTTTACAGAGTCATGGTTCGGTCTGTCACTTAGCACCTAACATAGTGAAATTCAATAAATATTTGTTAAATAAGCAAATGAATTTTTCTCGCCCAACCTTTCTTTCTCCAATTTTTCTTTCAATAAAGAAAGGAATGAGAGCTAAAGAGACTTTCCTGACGCTCTCTCTGCCCACCTGATGGGCTTCCCACTAGGCAGTGAGTTCATAGACAGGAAGTCTTAGGCCATTTCTTCAAGTCAGTGTCACAGATGCATCAAACTGCTTCCGCACATCATGGGCACGTGAGGAATGTGATTGAAATCTAACAGCAGGTTACCTGTGACATTGCAATTGCTTCAGTCATTTCTTTGTCTTTAAAATGCCATATAATTGCTAATGTAATTAGTAATGTATACAGAGGGGGCTTGTGCAATTACTGAGTCCTAAGATCAAGTAATTAATGTTCTGTCAACAAAACAGCAACTGTTTCATTAACAACTGCTTGGATCTGGAAACAAGCATAATCAGATGCAGACAGATCAACTAAACATTATCAACTCAGCTGATTTTTTTAGACACGAAAATGTCAACCCCACAACAGTAAACACAATGGAATTTTAAGACTATCTTTTTCCAGTTCAAAGAAATCCATAGTTGGATAGATAAATAGATAGATAAATAGAGAAAGAGGGTAGGGGAGAGAGATGATAGATAGATAGATAGATGATAGATAGACAGATGATAGATAGATGATAGATAGATAGATGATAGATAATAGATGATAGATAGATAGATAGATGATAGATAGATAGATAGATAGATAGATAGATAGATAGATAGATAGATGATAGATGATAGATAGAGACAAAACCAAATAGCCTTGGTTTTTTTCAACCTGAAAAGTACTAAGAATCTCACATCTAAATACCATATGAAACTGAACTCTGAAAATCAGGAAGGATATATGAATTTTAATTTCAGCTATGCCTCTGTGCTTTTCCAATGTGCCCTTATAAAAAGCATCTAATCTGGATGCAATTTTCTCATCTGAAAAATGAAGTGACAATCTGAGCTTGTACATTGCAATGGGAAAGGTGAGAGAAAGGGACGGACATCTAAGGAAAGGTTTGTTTGAGTGTATTAGCTTGTGCCGTGATATGCTGTATAATAAATAATCCCCCCAAATTTCCGTGGATTCCAACAACAAACCTGTATCCTTGCCTGCGGGTCTGTAGGTCAGCATTTTAGCAGCATTGCATCCAGTTGGGTTCAGGGCTGTCTCATGTCTTTCTATTTTAGGACCCAGGATGAAGGAGCAGTAGGAGGCTGGAGCATGTCCTTCCTGTGGGAAAGGGAGAGAACACAGAACCCACACTATAACAGCATACCTCTGCTCGGATATTCACATTTCACTGGCCAAACAGGTTACATGGCTAAGCCCTCTACTGGTGTGGAAAAGTCTACTCCTTTCATGGGAAGAGGAAGGAGAGGGAATATATGCTCAACAAGAATGCCCCACACCTGGGTGGCTCAGTAGTTAAGTGTCTGCCTTCTGCTCAGGTCATGATCCCAGGGTCCTGGGACCGAGCCCCGCATCGGGCTCCCTGCTTGGCGGGAAGCCTGCTTCTCCTTCTCCCCTCCCCCTGCTTGTATTCCCTCTCTCGCTGTGTTTCTCTCTGTCAAATAAATAAATAAAAATCTTAAAAAAAAAAAAGTAGTTCAGGGCATAGAAAAGACAGATTGTTTAAGAAAAAAAAAAGAATGCCCCAATGAGAAATTATTTTCAATTTCACAGTTTCTATCATTAGTCATGAGCTCCCTAGTTTCAGAGAAAAGTGACCAAATGAGGCAAATACTTTTTAAAATTCCATGTTTGCCTGGAAAAGATGGTGTCCTATTTGGAACAATAGAGCACTCAGATGAGAGTCAGGAGACACTTGTCCTATTTCAGTGTTACTATTAGCTAATTTTATGACCCTAGGCAAGTCACTTCACAACTATGGGCCTGTTTCCTCACTGTTAAAGTAAGAAGTTTTGACAAGGTGATGTTCCCCGTGGCTTTTAGCCTGAAAATTCTAATCTGCTGTGGATTACCTTTTTGAGTAGATGTTTAGCACTCTTTGGGGTACGGAGCAATAGTCAGCTAATACTTGCTTATTAGAGAAAGACTCAGTGCAAAGGAGGCAGATGTAAAAGGAAAGCTGCTCAGTTGGGGAAACGTGCGTTACTAGCTGTCCCCAGCCCAGCCCCCAGGATCACTTGGGTCGTATAAATGAAGCCTGGGCCTCACATGGTAGAGTTGCCCATACAAGAATTAGCTCCATAGTGGATCAATTCAGAGCACCTGTCTTTGAGACTTCTAATTTGGGACACATATTTGAAACTCTTGTCTCTTTCCATGGATATTATAACATGTAGATCAGAAGTCATTGGGACATCCCAAGTAAACTCAGTTTCAGATACTCTGGAGGACAGCTGTCTCTCCCTTTAAGGTGCCCCCTGAGGCCCCTGAAAGTAAATTTCACAAACTTTACTTTACCTAGATTTTTGACCAGACCACCCCTCATATACCCTCAAGATTAAGTGAGAAATCCATCCAAATGTTTACATGTGATGCCATTAGACACTAACAGACTTGATTTTTTTTTTCCAGATTGACTGTACTTCCAGAGCATGTCTTGCTTGGGATAAAGGGTAGATGGGGGCAACGGAGGGCATGCCACTGGATGGGAAGCATCAAACTCATAGCTGGAGAACAAATGTTGCTTGCACATTTGATTAATAAAGCCATCTCTCTCCTTCTCAGAAACAGGAAAAGAAATTACACTCCAGAGTTAATGCCTGAAAGCACTCTGACATTCTTCACGACTTCAGTAGATAGCTGTAGCCCCATTACAGCAAGCTGTGAGACCTCAGGACTCACGCATCCCTGTGTTTCAACCTTTTCTGTCAAAGAACTCTGACACCACTGGAAGGGCTGGGATGTGGTCTGAAAACCTGCTACCATGCACACTTTCTTTGCAGATGTGCTTTTTTTTTTTTTTTAAAGTAGTCTCCATGCCCAACGTGGGGCTGGAACTTAAAACATGGTGGAGTCGCATGCTCCACCAATTGAGCCAGTCAGGGGCCCCTTTGCAGATGTGCTTTTCATCTTTACATATTTAAGTAAAATCTGTATTCACATTTTTAATATATAAAATACTGCCCCCCCCCAAAAAAAACCCACTTTGAATAATACTGAGGCAATGTAAGTGGTCTGCTTATCATGTGTCCTAGCCACACACACAGTTTGGAACATTTGCAACCTTTGTGACTTCTGATGTGACAAATCAGATTTTTTTTTCCCCCAGAATTTCAGAATTAATGTCTTGATCTGTATCCTAAGGATCATAGTACTTTATCTACAAAAGGATTTTGAGAGGAATGAAATGAGACAGCTGGTAGAAGCAACCAGCAAAGCATCTGGCACACTGAGGGCAAAGCAGCTGTCATCCACACCGTACCACGTTCCCACCGCCACATTCACTGCTAACTCTGTGCCACCATCGGGGTGTTGGTTTGCCAAGTTAGAGAGCAGCCTTGTGCTCTACAGTGTGGTTTGCATTTCTCTCTCTGGGGTAGGGTAACTGAATTGTTCCCAAGGAAGCTCTCTGAGATCTTTCAGAACTTCCAGAGCAAATGGGAGGCTCCAGAGTTCCATCTTCCCCCCAAACGAGCTCCTGCCCCTAAGAGCTCTTCACCATATCACCTCCTCTGTACACCACTCCCTGCAAACCCCACTCCAGAAATACTCACCCAGTTGCAAGCTTTCGTCCTCATGGTGGGAGATTGGGCCTTCCTCATAGAAGGAGATGGTTTTATTGCCAAAGTGAACAATAAAGGCTGTCTTCATGGTTGAGCTGGTTTTACTCATACTTCTGACATCAAATGTGTGGCTTTTACTCCTGGCATCGACCAATTCTGATACCAACTGGGTATCCTACAATTCAGTTCAATTCTTTTTTTTTTTTTCCATACATGGCAGCTCGCGTTGTTTTTATTAAATGGATTGTAACTTTCTTTTTGGAAAAAAAAGTATCTAACTACAACCCCAAACACTAAAAATGGAGTTGATGTACTGCCCAAAATCACACAGGTATGTCATTCATCTTCTTCTTATCTTTTACGTAGGTAAGAATACATTAACACATACCAAAGTAATTGATTATTAGGGTTTTGGTTCTTCAAGGATGTTGGTATCGGGATTGGTTTTATTGGTGGGCTCTCTCTGTATTGCTGAGGTGTCAATTCTTAACACTACCTCAAATTAGCACCATACTCCAAAGGCTTAAGGGTTCAGTCCCACAAGACTGTACTGAGTTCAGAACCAGTCTCAAGTGGGGTGCCCAGATCATTCATACTTCTGATTTGGAAAAAATTGGGGGTTCCCATGATCCCCCCTCAGGTTTGACAATTTGTTAGAATGCCTTGTAGAACTCAGGAAAACACTTCACTTACTATTAGCAGTTTATTATAAAGAATGCAACTAGGGAGAGCCAAATGGAAGAGACGCACAGGGGAATGTACTAGGGACAAGGCACACAATCCTCTCGGCACCTCAGTGTCTTCACCTAACCCAGAAGCTCTCCGAATCCCATAGTTTAGGGGTTTTTATGGAGCTTTCACTATGTAGGCAGGATTGATGAAATTGTTGGACATTGGTTATTAACTCAATCTCCAACCCCTCTTTCCTCCCTGGAGGTTGGATGTGGGGCTGAAAGTTTCAAGTTTCTAATCCCAGAAGGTCTTTCTGGTGACCAGCCCCCACTGAAGCTATGACCAGCTGCCATCCAGGAGCTATCTGGGCCTGCAAAGAGTTGCCTCATTAGAACAAAAGAGGCTCCTGTCCCAATTATCACTCAGGAAATTCCAAAACTTTTAGGAGGTCTGTGCCAGGAACTGGGAACAAAAACCAAATGTCTTTCAATGATATCAAAATGGTCATCATTTTCTTCCAGTAAAATGGACACACAAGGTAAATGACTCCTGATTCCTTTCTTACATGCTTCTTGAGGGTTTAAGAAGCAAGCAGGAATGACATCAGCACCTCCCTGCTCCACACTTTAGACCTTCAATTAATATTTATTTCTTCACCATGTTAAGCAGAGAACTTCTCAATTTTATTCAAAGTAAACATTTACTCGTACCTATTTTGTGCCAGCAATGTGCTAGGAAGATGTTAGAAATGTCATGAAGAAGAAACATAAGAAGAAAGTTATGAAGAAACATAACTTCTGTGCTCAGAGAGTTCCAAGTCTAATGGAGGAGACAATCAGGAAAACTTATCACTACAACAGAGGTACGTGTGGGAGAAGTCTTTTACTGAGCATTGGGTGAAGGAAGCTCCCAGAAAGTTCTTCCTGGAGAAAGGGGTGCTCACCCTGTGTGACTTATGAGGGAGTAGGAAAGAAAAGGGAGGGGACTTATTTCTGTGCTCACATAAATGATCAACAATGCCATGTAGAATCAAGCAATACCAATGCTGGAAGGAGCCTTGCGCATCTTTTCCAATCTAAGTGTTGTTCAAGGCCACATAGCAGCAAATGTGAGTTCAATTAAAAGTTTCGGATGGAAATTTGTACTCTTTGATCAACCTCATTCATTTCCTCACTCCCTCTCTCCCCTAACTCCCGCCCCTGGAAACCACCAATCTACTCACTGTTTTCTGTGAATTCTACTTTTTTAGATTCCAATATGAATGAGATCATACAGTATTTGTATTTCTTTGTCTGACTTATTTCACTTATCATAATGCCCCCAAGGTTCATCAGTGTTGTCACAAATGGCAGGATTTCCTTCTTGTTAATGGCTGAATGATATTCCACTGTGAATATATATCACATTTCCTTTGTCCATTCATCTGTTAACAGATACTTATTGTGGTAATCATCCTGCAATATATATGTACATCAAATCAGCACATTGTACACCTTAAACTTACACAATGTTATATGTTAATTATATCTCAATAAAGCTTGAAAATTTTTTTAAATTAAAAATAAAAATAAATTTAAAACTTTTTAAAAGGTTCAAATCCAAAAATATACCAGACTACTATTTAAAAAATGAGTTTTTTGCTCATACTTTTGCTCAAAACATGATTGTACTTCAAGAAAGAGACTTTAGTTTGTCTGTCTGTTTGTCTATCTGTTTTGGTCTTGGGATCATTTTGGTCATCTCTAACTTTCCATTGAAAGGACAGCTACAATTTATTGACAGTTTATAACTTGCTTTCTATAAGTCCTTTCATATGCTTTCTCTTACACAAAGACGTGGAATGAAAAACTATTGGGGCAGGATCATGACTACTGAGCGTGTTGCTGCCGAGGCTCCACACACAGGATTGCTACCTCAATTTCTATTTGATGTTGAGCAGGACACAAAGCATAAAGAGTCAATTTGTTCAACTAACATCCAGTGAACAAGAATCTCCAAAGATCTAGGCACAATCCAGACCAACAAACAGCACACAGTTTAGCAAGGGATCAGATTGTAAACATGATAATGACATACTTATAGAATACAATGTCTTTACAATACCTAGAGGAATGCAGTATGGGAGTTCAGAAGAGGATGAAACATTAGTATGTTCCTGACTACTCCTGACTAGATGATAGGCTTCAAGAGAACAGGGACCGATATCTATCTTGTGTGCCATTCTAGCCTCTGTCCCTAGCACATAGGAAAAACTTAATAAAGATTTGTTAAATAAATGTGTGAATGAATGAATATATTTTATAAATGAGGAAATAGAGACCCACAAAGGGAAATCATTTGATTTGACCAACCCCCCAGAGCTAGCCAGAGAAATCCACACCCAAGTCCCCACACTCCTAATCCAATGCACATCACAGTAGGTCAACTACCGAAGGTTCAGGAAAATTTTCCAAGCATCTCAGGCTCACTGCTTCATAACTAGGCTGGATAAACTTATAACAACAAACATCCTGGCATTGGACATGGCTGACTGTATAATTAGCTTATTTCCTACCCATATGGAGCAGCTCAGCTCCTGTGCCTCAGTGGGGAATTCCTCGTATGTTGCTAGGGTTGCCTTCTGGGATTACATCTTCAGAGGTGCGCAGGAGGAGGAGTCGGCTGTACTGATAAATGAATCAGAGAGACAGGAGGAAAGCTGGCGGAGCCCCTGCAGGCAAGATGGATGGGGGCCGAATTGTGCTATGGCTACATCCTCCCTTGGCCTCTTCTCCCTCCGACCTGAAGTGGACCCAGTGGGGAAATAGTGCTTGCTTCTCCGGGACTTACTGCTTCGTCATAAACTTCCATCTCAGGGTTGTTGGGGGGTGTAGTGGGGGGGGGTGGCACTGAAGCGGGTGGTGCAGGGCGAGGGAGGGGAGGGGGAACCAGCAGAAGGGATATGGGAGGAGGATAGAAAAGGAGACAAAGATGTCGGGAAAAGTTGAAGGGCCAGCAAAGCCTCTTTAACTCAGGTTTCATAAGTCGAGAAATATTTATCACCCTGGCGAGTCAAACCTCTGAAAATCAATAGGGCTTGAGAGTTGCCTATATTGATCTGAAAGCCTGAGATGTATTGAAATATTCATGGCTGGTTGTATGTGTTCAGAGAAGACGCTGGGGGAGGGGCCTCTTGCCGAGAGGGAGATGGGTAGGTAGATTTCTAAGTAAAAGCCATTCGCATTTTCATTAAAAATAGATTAATTCTATTAGTTGGACTAAAACCTCACACTTAAAAGGAAATGAGCTTGTTTGTCAGACAAATAAGCCACTGGCAAACCCAGAAAAAAAAAACATTTATTTATTGCTATTTAATAGCAGAAGAGCCAGGGAGAGTAGATAAAATTAGCACGGGATCCCCAGGGGGGATGCAAGGGGCTGCTTTGTTTGCAAAGGCAATTTGGACACTGCTGCTTTGATCTTCACTTTGAGCATTTGAACAGGCATGTTAGTATCACTCATTTCACAAGAGAATTGGGATTCAAGTTTCCCCAACAATCTAAAAAGCAGTACATTAGAAGGGGGTTGTCTGCCTGTAGTCTCAGAGTCTCAATACCCTTGATACTAATTTGATGTGATGCATTTCACCAGATGTGTCTACCTGAACGATAACTGATGCCCAGGAGACTGTGGTCCTGCTTGAGAGTATTAGACTTGGTTTTTTCCTCCTTCGAAAATGATTGGATAAAGGCATCCATAATTTAAAATCTGCATATAGATATGACATATGTTACAAATATTTGAGAAAATTCATGCAAGGAATTGAACAACAACAACATATGGGAAATCAGTTCCAAATAACAAGGCAGAATTAAAAATAATCTGTTACCTGTAGCTACTCTCCTCTTATGTTCCAGCGCAACCGACAGAAATGGTGCCAAAACCCGACTCTTGAAAAAAGAAGAAAAACAACCTCAAGCCCAAGAAGGCATCACACTGTGGCGCAAGCATTTGGGAGTCTGAAGGGAATGGCAGATTGGTTTCGATTCCAGCAGGGCTCATCATTCCCACATTCTTCAGGTGTGAGGATGGTCCTACGGAAAAAGCAGCAGGCATGGAAGTGGATGGATGGGTGTTATCAGTCTGCCACAACATGACTTCAAGGAAGCCAAACCATTCTGAGCAGATAGTGCCCACATTATGGGGGATAGCAAGTGCTATAGGGCTCTCTTGGCTTCAGTGAAATTCAATTAAACCCAAACTTAAACAAACAAACAAAAAACCAAACCATGTATGGTGGAGCCAGTCCTGGCTTCCCCAAGCAGCTATTTCAGAGAGGTAGTGAGGCTGGCTCAACCCTCCAAACTTCCCACAGCTTCATGGCACTTTCCCTTCTGGGATTTCCGCCATATTGCTGTCACATGGCAACACAGTTGGAGAAGGCAACAAGAAAGGCTCCCTTACTTCTGGGAAGGCCTTCACTGATGGGCGAAATCAAAAGTCCGTCAGAAAACAAGGCTAGCTATAATACTGCTATTTCTTCCAGTGAACATGCCCATCCACCAATGTTGTATCACCTTCCTGCAGAATTTACAAAGTGCTTTGTAATCTCTCCTCCTTGTTACTCCTCCCAGCATATGTTAGCACTTTTATTGTTACTCCCTTAGATGAAGGAAGAGGAGTAGAGACACTTTCCCAGGCTCTCACAGGAAGAGTCAGGATTAAGTTCAGATCCCTACATCCCTATTTCACTGCTAAAGGAATGCACTTTTCCCTCTCTGTGTGCCTGCCCCTCTCCCCAGTACACAGAAGAACCAATAACATCCTGTCACCTAGGACTCCCTCATCTCCTACTGAGATACCACTGTGGTTGTTAGAAGCAGACAACATGCTCCAGGAGCATGTTCTCAGAGATGAACTTCCAAGGTGCCAATCTAGGCAATCTATAACTTAGGAGCTGGTGATATCACCTGTAGATTACAGCTTCTCTTTTTACTCTCCCCTTGCCTTCCTCACAACTGAACACTTTCTCAGAAAAATGGGGTGGGGCAGAAAATGCTGAGTCCGATGATGGTGTTTTGCATCTTATCCATCACCCAACAAAAGTTCTGGAGATGGAGGAGATTGAACAAAACCATTGTTTTGTCTAAACCTTGACAACAGGCTCCCAACTGCAGTCCTGTCTTCCTCATTTTCAGGCTATTCTTCTTCCAATCCATCATCTGTGTTCCCGTTTCGGTGGTTATGTAGCCAGTCATTTGATGGTAACATTCTTGTTCAACCTAAAATCCGATTTCTACTGACCTCTACTACTTCTAAGGGGGGTGTTTTAACCAAGAGTCCATAAATAATGGGTGGCAGAGTGCCTACAACTGTCCCTGAAGTTGAATGTAAAAGTATGTGTATGTGTGTATGTCACTGTACCTTTTTACCCAAAGAAAAAAGACCATAACTTCCATTATTGTCTGCATCCCAGAAATGACTAAGAATTATTAATATACAGCACAAAGTTCAAGCTCCTTATCATAGCATTTGGGTCCTTCATGACTCATCTCTCATTCTCACGTTCTTCTTCTTCACTTCCAGGAAAAAACCATGAGTCCTTTAGGTTGTTGTACAAGCTGCTCCCTCTACCTGGAATGCTCTTCCCATCCTCCTGTTCTCCCTCAAGAAAATGGTTCAGATGTCCCTCCTGTGTCTCCCCTGCAGTCCCAAAGCATTTCTTGCTTTCCACTTGGGTAGCACTTGTCACACCATGGTGTAATTGCTTGTTTATTTGACTATCTCCACACTGAACCATGAACTCCTAGAAGCTGGGGCTGTATTTTTGTTTCTGAATCCCAAGCACTTAACATATGTCCCCAAATAGTAGATATTCAGCATATGTTATAAAACTCACAGTAGCATGGTATGTGATGCCCAAAAACTTCAGTTGTGCAAAGTGTCATCTCTCATTTGTTCAAGGTTAATGAAATGACCAGGTAGACTTTGCACACGTGACCAGCTTGAAATTCTGGGGGTATTCCAGGGGTCAGGCTATACAATCTGAATCCTTTCTGTGCCCTGCTGTGGTTTGGTGCCACCTGATGGTTGTTCTTCACTCTGGCTTAAATACTGATGGAGACAACTCTGGGTCTGTAGACTGGCATTTTTAGGACAGTAGAAAGGGAATTCCAAGAATTTCCAGTTAATTAGGATCCGTTTCATTGAACAACATGAGTGGTTTGGGCTGGGAGAACGCTGAGGATGTGATTACCCACACTCCACCCCCAACGTGAGGTTGTTTATTGTTTCCAGGGCTGCCTCATCCCCTGCTTCCATATGGTCCATCTATATCTTCCCCTAAGAAGATCAGAACTTCAGCTCCATTTGAGACATGAGCTGGACAAATGATATGAGCTAATCACCAATCCCATGATAGCTACATTTGTGTATGTATGGAGGTATTTTACTCTGTTTGCAGAGAGCATACAGGACTAGTAGAAGCAATTTAATTTTAAGTCTCATTTCCCTCATTTTCCTAAGCCATATCCCCCTGGAAGAGAACATACAAGGACAGAGGAACAATCTCATCAGTCTCTGATTCTGAGTATCCTCATGTACCTGTCCATGACGTCAATGGGACCTCAACATGATGGGATATACATTCTCGGTAACACAAGCCCATAAAGCCAGACTTATACATCATGTCTCATTCTAAAAACCTTAAGGCTCTGTATTTTAAAGATTCCTAAAGCAGGGATAATGTAGGTGTGGGGAAATTATCTACTTTGTACTATACCGAGAACTTCATGTATATTAGCTTAGTTAATCCACACAAAACCCTGTGAGTTAAATATTATTATTCCCATTTTCCATAGGATAAAATGGAGGCTGATAAACATTAAATAACTTGTCTTGTGCCAAGGGCCAATGGTCAGGATTTGCATAGAGACTGGTCTGATTCCAAAGCCATGTTTCTCCACTATGAAGGCAGAATGTCATAATGCTAGGCACCTGGGGCTCTGAAGTTAGGCTGAGTGACTCACTAGCTATGTGACCTTGTCCAAATTTCTTACCTGCTTGGTGACTCCATTTCCTGAGTAAAATGGGGAAAATGAGCTAATACATATAAAGTGTTTAGAACATATGTCAGGACTTAGTAAATATGAGCCGCTATGGTGATTGTAATATATGTCTGATAATTTGGTAGCCATATTTTCTAAACAAAGCTTTGGACAAATAGTCTGACATGTAAAAGTGAATTTAGGGGTTGGACTGTTTGACAGACCAGAACACTGGACTCCATCATAGCTCTAGAAAGTGACCATCATACCTCTATTTTAGAGACCACTGATTAGCAATTTCTTTCCACTTGTGATACATTCTGTATATTCACTTTTTAAGCTACAGAAAAGCATTAGGATAATAACATGAAGAGGGTTTTTTTTCCCCTACAATAACCTCTAAATCCCTTTCCTCATCAGTATGCTGGTAGGTACATCTATTTAATATGTATTCTTTCTCCTTTTTCCTCCCAGTGCTTCTTCCCCACACTCAGAGTGATTATTCTGTGTTTTCATTAAGAATATTTTTCCATTTGCCAGTCCAAAAAACAGCTTCTCAATGTGATGGCATCATTTCCTGCAGAGAGAAGTCTTTCCATTTGCAACCAATCACAAGGCCAGATTCAAATAAGAGTTAACTTCCAACCCTTCTTCCTCAAACATAAATAGGAAGGTCAAAAGCTGACCCTAGAGACAGCCTCCTGCCCACTTCTGCATATAAATTCCAGGGATTTTAATAAAGTCTTGCTTGCAAACTTTTCCTCTGTTTCTGTTTTATTCCTCTCATGCTCTAATCTGGT
Organism: Mirounga leonina; assembly: GCF_011800145.1. Lineage (NCBI taxonomy): Eukaryota > Metazoa > Chordata > Mammalia > Carnivora > Phocidae > Mirounga > Mirounga leonina. Next base: position 5,887,645 of record NW_023270454.1, on the reverse strand, counting down.
AAAAATAAATCTGGTGGCTTAATGTCTCCTGAAAATCTTACAAGGGTAGCATCAGAGGCTATGCCTCATGATGTGATGGTCAGTTTCATTAGGATGTATTGTTTTAATATAGAGAGAACTAACTTATTAATAGATTTTTATTAAGAATATACAATGAGCCACAGACTAGAATAGTGGATGAGTAAGGCTATGTCCATACCTTTGAGAAGTTCAAATCGTAAGTTTGGGGAGTAAGTAGATATGTTCAATGTCCCATGGAGAGTGCTGCATGAGACATAGAAACTGCAAGCTGTAAGAAACAGAGAGAGGCATTCACCACACTAGAAAAAAAAAAAGGGAAAGCTTCTGTGATATTGTGATTTATAGTAAGAAATATATATTTGGTCTTTGTCCAGTTTCTGAATCAGAGCTCCTAAAACCCTTGGAATTTCATAAGCGATAAGAGCAATGGGAGCATCTTCTGATGTAGTGATTCCTTTTGTCCTTGGTTCCTGAAATAGTTCCAGAGCCATAAAGGTGAAAGGAGTGTCTTGTTATTTATAACAAACCTCTTTGAACCATACTTGAGTTTATGTTAATGAGGTGACTTTGGGAAAGCCACTAAGGATGGGGTTGGTTGCCAGTGGAATTATGATTAAAGAGTTGGAAATTTCAGCCCCATCCCTAACCTCCAAAGAGGGGAGATGGGTGGAGGTTGAGTTCAGTCTCCAATTGCTGAAGGTTTAATCAATCATGCTTGTGTAATGAAATCTTCATTAAAAAACAAAAAACAAAAAAACAAAAGGACGGGTTTAGAGAGCTTCCAGGTTGGTGAATCAGAACATATCAATGCACTGGGAGAGTGGCATTCCCCAAAGTCCACGGGGATAGAAACTCCTGTGTTGGGGACTCTTCCAGACCCCACCCTATGTATTTCTTTGTCTGGCTGATTCATATCCTTTAGTATCCTTTGTAATAAACCAGTAACCTAGTAAATAAACTGGTTTCCTGAGTTCTCTGAACCACTGTAGCAAATTAATTAAGCCTGAGAAGGGGATCATGGAAACCTCTGATTTACAGCCAGTCGGTCAGGTGATAACCTGGACTTGTAATTGGCATCTAAAGTGGGAGCAGTTTTTTGGGACTGAGCCCTTAACCTGTGGGATCTGACACTATCTTGAGGTAGGTAGTGTGAGAATTGGGTGAAATTTGTGGGACACCCAGTGTCCACTGAGAATTGGAGAATTGCTTGATGGTATTAGAAAAAACAGCTTCACAGAAGAGACAGCCTTCTATGAGCTGGCCTTGAAACATCAACAGAAGTTTGCTATGGTTGATGTAGGAACACTGAGGGAATCTGGGGAATGAAAGAAGCAAATGTAGGAATAGAGAAAGAGTAATTACACTAGGCAGAATATAGAATAACCTATAAATAGGTGGACAAGAGGGTTGAGTTTTCTTTGGAAAGACTATGGGGGCTCCAACAGTAAGACACAACCCATAACACTGAAGGATCGTTTCTTTAAATGAGAGCGAAGGACCAGATTAGTGTTATTCGAGGGTAAGTTATATTCAGACTCCTTCTCATGGGGAAAAAATTTGCAAACACAGTGTTGACTTAACATATTTTTATTATGTTTTACACAAATATAAGATTAAGTATAACTTCTTATTAAGTATTAAGTAACTATAAAGTCATATTCACGAAGTAAATAGAAACACAATTCAAAAGAAAATAAAAGTCATTAATTTAAGATAATAAGTAATGTTGTTTGGCAGAAACTAAATTGTTATCCCCAACATGAATAAGGTGCTGAAGGCTACAACCTAGTTACTTTGGGGTTTGATATGTTTATATTTCTGTGTGTTATGTGATGACAAAATTCTCATATCACTTTCCTCTTTTAAAATTACTGGAAACTTTCATTCATACAGTATGCCATGATAGTATTTCATCCTAACTTTATGAAATGCATAATTCATCTATTAAACCTGACTCTGTTCTTTTTCATTAGCCATCTGTTATAGTATATCATTTCCATGATGTCAAATCAAAGTCTTAATTTATTAAAAAAAAGTTAGGGAAAAATCATAGTCTATGAAAGTGTCTTTTAATTGTAAATTATCTTTGGCAAATAAGTCTTGTATTTATTACTGGTAAAGAATTCAGTGTGAGTATACAGAGAACGCAAATTGGTAGCTGTCACTGTAGTATTAGGACCTGCCAACTTGCTCCCACACGGACAAGGCCAAGTACAAGTTCCCTTTGGATGGTTCCCCCCGCCAAAAAAACCCCATAAACACTGTCTTAAGATCACATAGCTCCAGATCTGTATTCGGATGCTCTGAATATTCTGAAAATATATTTATATCACCATTAAAGTGAGAGGACAAAATTCTAAATCTCGTAAAAAGCTTGTAGACTAAGAATATGTTTGTGGATCCCAGGAGTCTGCTGAACCCAGTTTGAGTAAGGCTGTGCCAAGTGATCTTTTTAAAAAAAAAAAAAATTATTTATTTACTTGACAGAGAGACACAGCGAGAGAGGGAACACAAGCAGGGGGAGAGGAAGAGGGAGAAGCAGACTTCCCGCTGAGCAGGGAGCCCGAAGCAGGGCTCCATCCCAGGACCCTGGGACCATGACCTGAGCTGAAGGCAGACACCCAATGACTGAGCCACCCAGGCGCTCTGTGCCAAAAAATCTTAAAGATCTTTTCCAGTTCTGAAGTTCCCCCATTATCCTTAAAGTCAGAAATGATAAACACCAAACACCAGGCAACTAAGGTGAGTCCTAACCAAAATGTCAAGTTATCCAAATTTGTCTTCTGTGCCCCCTCAACTCCCTCTTCATGCCTATATCTTCCTCATTCCCAGGAATCTCAGAACTCTGTCCTCACAAAAATTTGGTCTTGGAAAAGAGCAGGATCCTGGCCCTGGCATTTAATCAATGCCACTTCTTGCAAAGGTGATACACATTAAGCCTGAGCCCTGTGTTTTAAGTGTTTCTTTTTCACCTCTTATTTTTAAGCCCCAATGCAGGCATTTCAGATATCCATAAACAAGTCCAGGGGAAAATTGTTTGGTGGGGGAAGACAGAAATGCTCGGAGGCATACCAAGGAGGTGGTGAGCCCTGGGGACATTTCAACCCTGAACATCTGGAGCCTGAATCACATGAGTGATGACAGCAAGAGGCGCACAATTATAAACTGGGCAGATTTGAAAATTGATCCTGAATCAAACAACCACTAATTTTCCTGGTCCCCTCTGGCAATCATCCTTTCAAACTATTCAGGGCTTTAAAATATGAAAATAATGAACTCCTGGCAACCCCCTTCCTTTCCTTTTCCCTTTCCTCCAGCTTCCCAAACCCCTCCTCATAGAAACCTTCTGGTTGGCTATCTATATTCAAATTACACTTTTCAAGCTGTCCCCTCAGTAAGTTCAAGAAGAGTTGATCCCCCCCTACACACACAACTGCTGCTAAACTATAATTGCCTCCTATATCTTTTACACTCTTTTGAATAAGTGGTGTTAGATTTGCCACTTTGACTAATCCTCAGGAATCTGACCTGTCATTACACAAACTTCTAAAAATATCAGCTTGCACTTCACAGTTTCCGTTTTGGTTTCATGTAATTCCTCTTCAGTGTATTTTATTTGAACCTACTAACCTGCTTTGAAGGGGAAAAAAATTGCTAGCTAGCACTGCCTATCATCTGCAGTGTTTGCTTGCTTCTCAAAAGACCTCAAATGAGAATGCTGGTCTCTGGGTAGTTGGATAAAAATGAGAAGAATGAAACAGAGGAAAGACTCATTGACACACACATTTCCCTTTGGTCTCTATGTTCGTGGCAGAGAACACATCCCTTCTCTATCTTTTCTCAACTAGGACACTGTGGAAAGACTACTGTAATAGAAGGAATCCAGCACCTATCTATTGAACACCTGCTAAGCACCAAGCACTGCACTATGTGTGGGGAATGTGCAAAAGTGAGCTAATGCAGATGGTAAAGAGAGATTCTTGGTAGGGTAGGGTAGGTGGGAATAGCAGGGCTGCAAATGAGAGTCTGAAATCATGCTGGGCAAGTCGAATAGCTCTTTACATAAAAACAACAGCCTGCCAACTTTGGCTGTCTGTAGCAGGGGATAAGGCATGCCCCTTCAGGTTATGGAGTTGCTTCTGTGAAAGCAGGCTCAAAGCTGGTAGAGTAAGACCAACTGTGAGACAAAAGTTGGCCATGCCTTCTCCACATATATGCACTACCTATGGTTCTCTATAGCTCTTCCTGATCATAACTATGAAAGGGCAAGAAGTGAGAGTGCCCTGCTCTGTCCTTAAGGAACCCACTAAGTGACTCTTAGCCTGGACTCTGCTTCTTCTAGAGCATAGAGACAGACAGGCTTTGTCCCTGCCAGACAACCTCCCATGTGGATTACTACACAACACGTCTCATGGTCTCTTTAGCAGTGTGAAAAGAGCTGCCTGAGCTGGGCTCAGGAAGCCTGCTAGATCTGCTGGCTCCCATAACCAGGTTAAGCTCACTCTACAAGCTCTGAGCCACATAATGGGCAAGACCACCATGAATCCCTGATCCATTCCATGCCTGAAGACTCCATCACGTCTCACAGGGTATCATCACCCAGCATTCAGGGTCAGACTTGGGAACCCTGTCTTGATGGCCCAAGTTCTGACCTGAAGGCCTTGCTTTTCCAGGCCCATCCTTTCTCAGTGAAGTTACCCACGATAAGTTGTCCACATGGTTGGAAAGATCTAGTGCTTTTCTCTTTTACATTTAGTTCAATAAATGGTTTCCAAGTATCTCAACTTGGGCAAGCACTGGATAGGCTAAATATAAAAATATGATGAGTGATGGACATGACAGCCAATTTTATAGAAATAAAAAGGTTTATCAGAGAGTACCATAAAACTGTTGTATGACAACAAATGGGATCACCTTGATGAAATGGACAAATTCCTAGAAACATACAACCTATCAAGATTGAATCATGAAGAAACAAAATCTAAACAGACCAAAAATCAGTAAGAAAATCGAATCAGTAATCAAAAACCTCCTAACAAAGAAAAGCCCAGGAACATGTGGCTTCATTAGTGAGTTCTACTAAGCATTAAAAGAAGAATTAAAGTAATCCTCTTCAAACTCTTCCAAAAAGTTGTAGAGGAAGTAACAACATCAAAATTCATTCCATGAGGCCAGCATTACCCTGATACTGAAACTAAACACTATGAGAAAATTATAGACCAAAAGCCCTGATGAATAGTGATACATAAATCCTAAACAAAATACTAGAAAAGAGAATTCAATAGCACATTAAGAGGATCATAGTGATGACCTAGGGAAATTTTTTCCCTGGAATGCAAGGATGGTTCAAAAAATGAAAATCAAGCAATATAATATACCAACCAAATTAGCAGAATGAAGGAAAAAATGACATAATCTCAGTTGATGGGGGAAAAAAGCATTTGACAATATTCATTACCCTTTATGATAAAAACACTCAACAAACTGACAGTTTAGGAAAACTACATCAACATAATAAAGATCATATATGAGAAGCCTGCAGCTAACATCATACTTAATGGCGAAAGTCTGAATGTTTTTCCTCTAAGATAAGGAACAAGACATGGATGCCCATTTGGGCCCACTTTTATTCTTACAGTACTTGAAATCCTAGCCAGAGCAATTAGACAAGAAAAAGAAATAAAAAGCATCCAAATTGAAGAGGAAGAAGTAAAATTATCTCTGTTGGCAGATGACATAACCTTATATGTAGAAACTTCTAAAGATTACACACACACACACTGTTGGAACTAATAAACAAATTCATCAAATTGCAGCATACAAAATCAACACACAAATATTAGTTGTGTTTCTAAACACTTACAATGAACAATCTAAAAAGGAAATTAATGAAACAATTCCACTTTCAATCAGAAGGAATAAAATACTTAGGAATACACTTAACCAAGGAGGAGAAAGAGTTATATACTGGAAACTATAAAACACTAATAAAAAAATTAAAGAAAACACAAATAAATGGACAGACATCATATGTTCATGGTTTGAAAGACTTAATATTGTTAAGATGTCGGTACTACCAAAAGCAATCTATAGATTAACACAATTCCCATCAAAATCCCAGTGACATTTTTTGCAGAAATAGAAAATCCATCCTAAAATTCATATGTAATTTCAAGGAAGCCTGAATAGTCAAAACAATCTTGAAAAAGGAAGAACAAAGTTGGAGGTCTTACACTTCCTGAGTTCAAAGCTTATTACAAATATATAGTAATCAAAACAGTGTGGTACTAGCATAAAGACATTTAGAACAATGGAATAGAATAAAGAATCCAGAAATAAAACCTTGCATGTATGGTAAAATGATCTTATGGATGCCAGGAACACTCACTGGGAGAAGGCCAGTCTCTTCAACAAATGATGTTGGAAAAAACAGGATGTCCACATGTAAACAAATGAAGTTAGACCCTTATGTTACACCATATACAAAAATTAACTCAAAATGGATTAAAGACCTAAATGTAAGACCCAAAGCTATGAAACTTCTAGAAGCAAACATAAGGGAAAATCTTCATAACACTGGATTTGGCAATGATTTCTTGGATTTAACATTAAAAGCACAGACAGTAAAAACAAACATAGACAAATGGGACTATATAAAACTTAAAAACTTTTGTGTATCAAAGGACACAATAAATACAGTGTAAAGGCAACCTACAGAATGGGAGAAAATACTTGTAAATTACATATTTGATAAAGGATTAATATCCAGAATATACAAAAAATTCCTATAACTCAGCAACAAAAAATCAATTAATTTTATTTAAAAATGGACAAAGTACTTGAATAAACATTTCTCCAAAGATATACAGCCACCAAGTACATAAAAAGACGCTCAACATCACTAATCATTAGTGAAATGCAAAGCAAAGGCACAATGAGATACCACCTTTCACCCATTAGGATGGCTACTATTTTAAAAAGCAAATAACAAGTGTTGGAAAGGATATGGAGAAATTGCAATCCTTGCACACACTGGTGGGAATGTAGAGTAGTGCAATTGCTATGGAAGATATTATAACAGCTCCTTAAAAAGTTAAACATAGAATTATCATATGACTCAGCACTTCCATTTCTGGGTATATACCCAAAAGAATTGAAAGCATGGTTTTGAAGAAATATTTGTACACTATGTTCATAGCAGCATTATTCATAATGGCTAAAAAGTGGAAGCAACTCATTCATTGATGGGTGAGTAGCTAAACAAAATGTGGTATATACAAGTAAAAGAATATTATTCAGCCTTAAAAAAAGAAGGAATTCTGACACATGCATCAACATGAATGAACCTTAAGGATATTATGCTAAATGAATTAAGCCAATCACAAAAAGCAAATACTGCATGATTCCACTTATGTGAGGTATCTAGAATGGTCAAATTCATAGAAACAGAGAGCGGAATGGTGGTCACCAAGGGCTGGGGGAGGGGAAATGGGAGTTGTTTAATGGTACATTGTTTCAGATTGGAAGGTGAAAAGTTCTGGCTACAGATGGTGGTGATGCCTGCCCAACAATGTTAATATATTTAATGCCACTAAACCGTGTATATTTTTTTTTTAAAGGATTTTATTTATTTATTTATTTGACAGAGAGAGAGAGATAGCAAGAGATGGAACACAAGCAGGGGGAGTGGGAGAGGGAGAAGCAGGCTTCCCGCTGAGCAGGGAGCCTGACATGAGGCTTGATCCCAGGACCTTGGGATCATGACCTGAGCCGAAGGCAGACGCTTAATGACTGAGCCATCCAGGTGCCCCTAAGCCATGTACTTTAAAATGGTTAAGATAAATTCAGGTAAATTTTATGTTATGTTTATTTTTCCACAATAACAGAATTTTGAGACATACAAAAAAGTATGATGAGTAAGACATAAGTTATGTTCTTACAAAGTTCACGACAGAGGGTATAGATGAATAAATAGAAAATTCCAATATGATAGAGTAAGTTGTTAAGAGGGGATTTTTCCCAATGTCCTAGAATCATAGGCTAGGCCCCACAGCAAAACATGAAAGGAACCAGGACTCATAGACCCTAAAGAGATCCATGAGGACATGTCAGTGACTGGCACCAGACACAGCCCAATGGAGCTTACCAAGAGGTGTCAGAACAACTCGACTGGACCACCTCTCACCTCACTCCTGTTGGGGAGAAGGAAGGAGCATTGATTAGATTTGTAAGGACAGGGGGGTTTGTGGAGAGAAGCTCTTCTTTCCTCTCTGGGGCAGAAAGGGGAGCTTGCCCTCCTGCAGGTAACCAAGGGATCCGAAAGGGCATCAGGTGTGGGCACTGGCAGTGCTTACAAGCAAAGGAATCCTGACTCTTGCATCCCAGCTGGGTACTTGCTGAGCTGAGAGACCCATGGGTACCCTCTGAAGCTGTCTGAGGAGCAGAGCATGGAAAAGGTTGTATCTATATTCTCCAAAGTTTAGAGCATATGACCATGTGCGGAGTGCTGCCTACTTCTCATCCTGAGATTCTGAAGGTAAGAGGCTCCCTGAGTCATCATCAGGGCTTGAAGGCAATGTAATGACAGGTATACAGAACGAACATGAAGCGAAGTCCTCCTCCTCCCAGTTTTCATAGGGTCTTGGAGGGTAAAGAAGAGGGCCCAGTGATACCTGTGGCTCCAGGTGAAGAACCATAGAGCTTAGCTGAGGCAGAAGCAGATGGGCAACCCAGACTCTACTAGGCCAAACAATGTCATGTCCAACCCAGAGGAAAGCTAGCAGGGCTGACAGCCAACATGGGTGCCCAACCAAGCAACTCCTTGGCAATGGAGGAGGCTGGGATGAACATCCCCCAGAAAAAAAAAAAAAATGTTGCCATCCACCTACATAAAGACCACAATTTCAGCAGAGAGACAGAAGTAGATCAAAGCAGAGTGATACATGGTCAGAGCCAGGCTAGACATCACTACTGAAGCCCCTTTCAGAACATTCTGCTCCCTTTATCCTCCTCCCCTACCCTCACTTCAGAGCAAATGCACCTTGGTGAGTGCAGAGGGTGAGAAAAGAACAGTCACTTAGTCCCGCAAGCCTCACCTCAGCTGGGGAACTGGAAGGGCTTTAGATCACATATGAGGCTAAATTTTTAAATGGGACCAAATTGAGTTTTAATAAGTAAATATGATTGGATTATTATGGGATTTAGACAAAGTGCCATTAAAAGACCCATATCCCAGTGAGAAGGGGCGTGAATGTTCAATACAGAGTATTTGAGGTCAGCCAGTGGGAAAAAATAAAATCGTATGAAGTCTCTCCTCAGGGGGAGAATTTCCTTAGTCAACCAGTTATATTAAGATAACACCATAGGACTCAGAGAAGGGTTACTTAAAGATTTTGGGGGAGGCAGGGGAGGCACTGTAGAGAAGACCGTGCTCAGCTTTAGGAGAACCTGGCATGTTTGACTTAGGGTTGTCTGGATGGGTCAGTAAAGGCCCCTCTTCTTTTCCAACACCCAGTGCCTTGGATGTGGGGCCCCCTTGACATGAGGGTCACACCCCTCATTTCTTTCTCTCTGCATGGGTCTTTACCACCCTAGTGCTGCCTATCCCAACCACACCACTCATGGCTCTTTAATCTTAAGTACTCAAATGGTCTCTATTGACTCCCTGCCATGCCCAGGAAACCAGGGTCACTCAGGCACCATAACACCTCTGTACCCTTTCTTCCAGCTCAAGCACCCTTTCTTAGTTATATTCATAAGTATGCTCAGTGCTTGGAGCAGTAGAAGGGACCCTCTTGAAGCTTGTGTGCATCCTTTTAAGCTCTTGTGATAAGTGAATAAATCACATATTGGGACTAGGGAGGGAGAGTGGGCTCATATTTCAGTGAGATCTTGAAGGACAGTAGTGATCGTCATATTATTGTAATACCACTACTACTACTATTAGTAACTCATCTTTATGGAGAGCTTAAAGGCGCCAGGCATGGTGCTAAGTATTTTCATTGTATCATCTCTTATTTCTCAGAACAGTCAACTCCCTAATAGAGACACCTACACAAATGATGGCAGATTTTTTTTTTTTTAAGATTTTATTTATTTATTCATGAGAGACAGAGAGAAACAGAGGGAGAAGCAGGATCCCAAGGAGCGGGAAGCCCGATGCGGGACTCGATCCCAGGACCCTGGGATCATGACCTGAGCCGAAGGCAGACGCTTAACCATCTGAGCCACCCAGGCGCCCTGATGGCAGATTTTGTAATAGATAACACTCACATATCCTTTTTCTCAGTTTAATGCTAAGTATTTTATTAACCCCATTTTATTGATGAGGAAATTTAGATTTCATAATTGAATAACTTGACCAAAAATTATCCAGAATAATTAAATTACTTGTCCTTGTTCACAAGGCATTGATGTAAGTATGATAGCATTTTGGTTGAAAAGAGGATGTCATTTATATTCAAATACTTAAATTCTACCAGGTAAACCCCAAATTAACAGCATTAGTTGAAGAAGACTTTTCCACTTATCTGCATAATCAAAAATCCTACAAAATTTTCTAGAATGTTCTCTGGGAAAGGAATTTGCAACCATCTGCATCAATTTTGAATGAACATACAGGAGAAAGTATATGTAATATTCATCTTCTGCATTACTTTTATGATAATTTTAAAGCATTGGCATACATTAAACCTTTTCAGAAAAGCCCTGACTAGGGAAGAAGCAACAGATAAAAACAGAGTTTACAAATTCCATTTTAATCATGATATTCTAAAAGTAAGGGTATGTTGTTCACTAGAATAACTGAAAGGAAAAACAGATCTTATAGTTATAATCTATCATGTATACGGGGAGTTTTAGAAAGTGTCACACTCTTACACTTAATTCTTTGGGCATTTTAATGTTTCACAATCAAGATTATTATGCCAACTAAATAAAATTGAGATTCAGAAAACCTGTTCTGCCTATTTTATAGTGTGGTTTGGGAAATAGTAATACTAATAGTAGGTACAATTAACATTCATTGAGGCCTTACTATGTGCAATATGCATACCTTAAATTCATTTGATAAACAAAAAATTTCTGAGGTAGGTACTATTATTATTCTTATTTTCCAGATAAGAAAATTGAGGTTCCAAGAGGCTAATTTGAGCTAAGTAAGCAATGGAGATAAAATTTGAACCAGGACAAGCTGGCTCCTGAGCCCAGGTTCCCAAGTACTTTACCATAAAATATGATAGTATATTAAAAAATAATCAAGACTTTCTTCACCCATTCTCATCCAATCAGGGCACCAAGTATTTTAAATATTAGTTTAAGCCCCTCTCTTTAACTATACCTGAAGGGGTTAAAAATTGCTGCAATCAATATTACCTCATTGTAACTTGGCAACCACTAAAAATGGGTTCCTGAGGCTCTCTGAAAAGTTAAAAGCATTGCACAAATATTAGTATTACTAATTTTATTGGCTTGAAATACCATTCTTTTAATAGTCCCTGAATAGATGATATTGATACTCCAAATACAGAACTGAGTTTAGATTGTCCAAATATCATTCAGCATGAAGTTCTTTTGGAATGCCTTACATTATTTCTCCTAATCTTTCCAAAACTAAAAATCTTAGACTCTATGATGTCAGTCAGAGAGATGATGCTAGAGAGGGGAAAGAAAGGTTTTATAATTATTTTCACCAAAAACAATAATTCTCTGCCAAATCACCTACCATAATGAGGTCATTATGACTTTTGGCTCTTTCTTCAAATCAAATACATCCTCCAAGAATGAAGACTCACCATTGATAATATACAAAGGAATGTAACAAGTCCCTTAAGACCATTTCCAAAGATGAGTTCCAACATTAAGGGTATTCGGTGTTAGGATCAAAATGGCGTCAGCATACAGCTGGCCTCAGTGAGTAAGTATATTGAAGTCAGCAGTATTCATCCAAAAGTGTTACCTTCTGGTATGTTTTTTTAATAAAATAATTCATAGTACTTAACATACATATCTCATATATTTATCTCCAAGTAGCCCCATTCTGTGTTAGTGATTTAGAGTCATGCCACCTTCTTGTACAGAACTTCTTGGCAAACAATCAACAGTATGCTAGACTCAGAGTCAGAGCAGCAGGCTGACCTGGTGAACTCCCACCCTACCCCCACTTTCAAACATTTAATATCCCAAGCTACAAGACAGCTCATGGTGCTTGTGTTAGAAACAGCCAGGACAAAGGTCAGCTGGTGAAGAATGTCCCTAGGACCCCACGTAGCCAGCTCTGTGCAGCTGATGCAGAGGGCGTGATGATGAGAAAGTCCTTCCGCAACTGTCTGAGCCCTGTTATCTGAGCCAATGTAAACACCAACCACAAATACTTCCCCTTCCTCCTCCAGGACCCAAATGTCAATTGCTTCCAGCTTCAAAGTTCTGAATCTCTTACCACACCTCCCTTTGATTCAAACTTGCTTGGAAAGAGAACAACGCGCCTGACTCCATCTGTGTGGTAAAATTGAGTTACTCTAAGTAATTAGGAGATACTAGGCGTGCCCCAAATCTGGATGCCTACAGTATAATGCACCCTAGAGAAAATCCTGGCTCTCTCTCAAACGACCACACAAACAACAGGTCAGCCTCTGAAAAGGCCATCTTTTAGATGGGTGGAACCCAGGACAGAACAGATCTGGGGCTCAACCAGAAGGGCTCAAGGGCACCCAAAGATGCCATACTGCTGAACCTTGGGGTTACTCACCTAAGGACTTCACCTGGGAACTGTGACGGAGGGACAAACTAGGGTACTTGCTTTTCCCTGCTCTCCTTCCCAGCCCCACATTCTTTTGGACAATAATAATAGGAGAGTATTATATTTGCCACCCCTTTTCATTGGTAAACATATCCCCAGAACTTTAGGTTAAAAGCAGTTGATCTAATGATTCATTAGAACAAGTTTCCCTAATATTCAACCTCCTCTGAGTGCTTTTTTTACATTGTTATGGGTGTTCTAAATTATTTTTGGCTCTCTTTTTGGCATTCAAAAATTTCTGTATCACTCCCTTTGCTACCAGTGCTGTAATGCTTTATTCAGCATTCAGTTTGTTTTCTGTCTAAGGTATCCTTTTTCCTACCCTCCTCCACCAAATGTTCCTTTGTCCTGGGCTTTGCCAGTGAGGACATCAGTGAAACTTTTCAGATGAGTGCTAGGTTTGGACGGTTCCTCCTGGCTTTTTAACAGCTTGTTAAAGTGGTAGTTATGGAGGAGGAGAAAAGGGGCCAGAGGGGAAAGTGGCAGAAGAATCCTTTAAATTAACAATGCTGGTCTGACTCTTGACTCTTTTGGTGGCACCTTGCGAGTGGAGCCTGAATTCTTTACCTTGTCCCCTTCTCCCCCACTGGAGTACAGCCTGTCTCCAACCCCATCCCTCCTTCCACTGCTATATTTCTCATTTCTATAACAGGCTTTTTTTTTTTTGGTTCCAGCTCCCAGGCCATATTTTCATGATACATAATTCCCCTTGGGTTCACAGGTTGGAATTTGACCTCTGGATTCAGAGGGCTCTGGTTCCTGGCAAGTAAGAGAGTACTTCTTGTGAGAGCAACTTAGTGAGAACCAATGGTGCTCTGGCCGACCATTTTCAGAATCCCTGCCGATCTGTTTATTAACTCCTTGCAGACTCAGTGTTGCTCATTCAGAAGTGAGAAACATAAGGAATAGCATAGAAGACATTAGGAGAAGGACGGGAAAAATGAAGGGGGGAATTCAGAGGGGGAGACGAACCATGAGAGACTAAGGACTCTGAGAAAGAAACTGAGGGTTTTAGAGGTGAGGGGGTGGGGGGATGGGTTAGATCGGTGATGGGTATTAAGGAGGTCACGTATTGAATGGAGCACTGGGTGTTATATGCAAACAATGAATCATGGAACACTACATCAAAAACTAATGATGTACTGTATGGTGACTAACATAACATAATAAAATAAAATTAAAAAAAAAAAAGTGAGAAACTGCCTAACCACAGCCTTCTTTTACACAATTCTTTCTTAGGAAAATGGAAAGTAGTATAAGAAAAGGATATAGGTTTTAGAGTCTGATTGGCTGGGCTCCCAATTCTCTTTTAATCAGCCATGTGCCTCTGGGAACATGGCCCCCATTTCCTCATCTGTAAATTGGGACTAACCATAGCCTCTTTAAGAACTATCCTTGAGGGGTACCTGGGTGGCTCTGTGGGTTAAGCATCTGCCTTCAGCTCAGGTCATGATCCCAGGGTCCTGGGATCGAGCCCCATGTCGGGCTCCCTGTTCATCAGGGAGCCTGCTTCTCCCTCCCCTCTGTTTGTGCTCTCTCTCTCTCAAATAAATAAATCTTTTTAAAATAAAATCTTTTTTAAAAAAGAACTATTTTGGAGAAAGAATGGCATGATGGACATAAGATATTGGACTTGTTTACTGTTCTTCAATGTTACATGCTTGTTTTCTACCTGTGGGTCATCCCACAAGCTTATTTTTGCCCAGAACATTCTTCAGCTTGTTCCCAACTCAGAACCCACCCTTGTATTGGCTTTTACTCATCTTCCAGGCTTTAGTTTATGGATAGCTTTGCTTGAGAAGCTTTCTCCTCCCCACATCCTCAGACTAAGTCAACTATCCCTTTTTGTATTCCTAGAGTATTCTATATATTTCCAAATATTATTCAGATTTCCTTAATTTTTTACTTAATGTCTTTTTCTGTGCCAGGATTCTATCTGGGCTACCACATTATATATGGTCATCATGTTTTCTTAGGTTCCTTTGGACTGTTACAATTTCTCAGACTTTTCTTGTTGTTCATGACTGTGACAGTTTTGAGGAGTATTGTTCAGGTATTTTATAAACCGTTCTTCAATCTGGGTGTGCCTGATATTTTAATCATGGCTAGACTGTGGTTATGGGTCTGGGGGAGGAAGTCTCATCAATTCTTCTCAAGGATACATGCTATCAACATCACTTATCACCATTGATGTTGACCCTGATCATCTGGCTGTGGTGGTCTTTGTCAGCTTTCTTTAATGTAAAATCATTTTCCTCCTTTCAATACTTCATTCTTTGGAAGGAAGTAACCATGTGCAGCCCACACTTAAGAAATGGGGAGTTATGTTCCACTTCCTTGAGAAATGAGTTTCTATATAAATTATTTGGAATTTTTTTGGCACAGGAGAGCTGTCTCTTCTCTTCTGCTTACTAATTTATTCAATCATTTATTTATAACAGTATGGACTCCTAAATACGTACATTTTAGGCTGTAGCCTATGTTGCTGCTCAAATTGTTCCAGTTTTGGCCCGAGAGAGCTCTTTCAGGTTGGCTGCTGTGTTCCTTTAACATACCCCCATTCTTCTGTTTGTGTGTGTGTGAACATTTGATTGTTTTCTGGCACTACCAGAGGCTCATCTTGTATATTCCCTGCCTCAGGCCAAGAATCAGCCATCTCCCTCAAAAGGCTGTGATTTCTCTTGTTGGAGGATATTGGAAACCATGATCTGCATGCTGAATAGGCTCATTGATGACAGAGCAAGGAAATATATGTATACTAACCCTCATACATACATATATCTATAAATATTTGTATATATATTCATCCATATCTATATCAAACTAAACATGATTTTATACTGATGCCTCCAACTTTCATTCAGTAACACATGGATCATTCTAGTATCCTCTCCTTCCTTGCTTCTCTTTACCTTCCATTCCAACAGTAAGAACCTGGCTTATACCAACTGCATTCATTTAATTAATTGTTCAGTTCCAGTATACACATGTATAGTGGTTTCAGCACTGTTAGCCCATACCCTGTGGGAAACGACTTTACCAAACAGAGCACAGTGCTTATGTGCAGTTCTTTATGCTTTAGTCTCACAGTGTCCACTCATTTCTTAAGTTACTTAGGTCAGCATCACCCCCCCCACACACACACACACACTTCCTTCAGTGAGGGCATTTTATACTTTTATGGTACAATTAAAGTCTTTTCTCATAGCTCGTATTCTATCCTGGGATCCCTTGACCTCCTCCATGGTTTTTAAATTTTGCATTTATTAAGGTTCACTGTTTGTACTGCAAAGTTCTATGGGTTTTAACAAATGCAGAGTGTCACGTATTCACCATTACAATACCACATAGGATAGTTTCCTAAAGAATCCTCTGTCCTTCAACTATTCAACCCTCCACCTCCCCCAAGTCCCTGACAAGCACTGATGTGTTTGTTTACCATCTCTATAATTTTGTCTTTTCTAGAATCTCGTAGAAATGGAATCATATGGTATTAAGCATTTTCATGTCAGCTTCTTTCATTTAGCACTATGTGATTTTGTAATTGTTTTTAAAAGTTCGTTATTGAGGGCCAACTAGGTGTCAGATAATGCTCTCAGCAGATTGACTATACATCACAGTTTGCCTGGGTTAGTGCCTGCTTACAACTGTTATCTTTGTATTCCATCCATCTTACTATTTTAGCACAAACACAAGTGCCCCAGTTTGGACACAAAATTTTACTGTCATCCTAGTTCTAGGTTGTGAGACTACATCAACGAATAAGACAAAGTCTCTTCCCCTACTGAACTAACATTCTAATGGGTAGAGATAGATAATAAACAAAAAAAAATAAGATAATTTCATATAACATTATAAAGGAAAAAAAGAAAACATTAATTGAATTAAACATTCTGGGGGAGTGTGGTCGGAGAAAAACTTCTTTGATAATGATGTAGTTGAGTCAACACCTTGCAAAGAGCCAGGGAAAGAACCTCCCAGGCAGAAGGAACAGCAAATACAGGGATATAAGGCAGAACAAAAGCTGCCATTTTGAAAAATTGAAAAGAACTGGGGGAGAAAAGAACAAGATAAAGTTGGTGAAATAATTCATGTTAGGAGGATTTGGACTTTTTCTAAAGGCACTGGGAAGTCATGAGGGGCCTTAAGCAGGGGAATTACTTGATATGATTTATATTCAAAAAAGATCACTTTGCCATGTGAAGAAGAGACTGGAGTGAGGCAGGTATGAAAGAATGTAGATCAGTGAGAATCTAATATTGTGGTCCAAGCAGGAGATGATGCTGGCTTAGACTTCAGTGGTGGTAATGGGAATGGAGAAAAGTTCATCGATCCAAGATATATTTTGTGGGTAATGAGATGGATTGGAAATGGGGGATAAGGAAAAATGATGAAAGATTCCTGGACTGTTAGCCTAGCAACTGGCTGGTAAAATTATTTACTGAGATAAAGGAATAATTTAGAAGGGACAGTTTAGTGGGCAACAACTGATGGTCTGTTTGAGTTGTCTATTACACAGCAGTGTAGTACTATCAAATAAGCATTTATACATATGAGTTCAGGATTTAGAAGAAAATTTAAAGCTGATGATTAATTTTGAAAATCCTCATTATACATTATTTAAAGCTATGGAATTAGATAAGACTTCATAAGGAAAGAGTGTAGATAGAAATGGAAACTCAGGAATAAGCCTTGAGAACTCCAATATTTATCAGCAAAATTATAGAAGAGTATCCAGGAAAACAGAAGGAAAACTAGGACTTTTGTCTCATCAAAATTAAGAGAGAAAATTGAGTTAAAAAGATAGATAGTCAATGTTTTTGAATGTTGTCAAGAAGTCAACTACAGCGAAAAGTCTTTTGGATTTGGCAACATAGAAGCTATGAGTGTCCTTGAAAGAAGCTGTGGAGATGGAAGACAGAATGAAATATGTTGAAAGAGAACTTGAAAAAGCCCTGTGGATGATTCAGTTTGTTTAATTAGACTATAAATTCCATGATAGCATAGTACTATCCAGTTCTAGGTTTGGGGTTTTGTTATATCTCTAGTGCCTGCAAATACTTTTTACTTAAATACTTTCACATTCTTAGGAGTTAATTTACCCTTATTGGGTAAGCTACTTATAATGACAGGATAAGCCAGAACTTGCTCTGAAAAAAAAAAAAAAAAAAAAAAAAAACTATTAGAAAGACCTGAAAAGAGCATCTATTTTAGTTATGCTACTTTTATTTTTCATTTATTACAATTTGGGTAGAAGAAAATTGGCAGTCCCCAAAATATCTTCATCTTCTTCATGCTCTCCAGTGCTCCATTTTATGGAAGTCTAGAAAACCATAGGAGTTCCTATTCTTTACACGGGAGCATTTCCAGTTTAAGAGGGAAGCTGGCTATTTAAAATAGTAAACTGAGAACAATAATCCTGATTTAAAATCCCAAATCATATCAGCAAAACCAAGAAGTAAAAAAGAAGGAACTTATATATAAATTCCTTATCTAAAGTGGGACAGGACAAGAGATAACATTTCATTCTTGACTTTAACAATTAAAAAAATATAGAATAAAAAGTACTTTGGGGTTGATTTTCAGTCTTTCCAAATGTTGTTGCCAAGTGTTTCTTGGGCCAGGAGAAGAAAGAGAAAGCAGACAGAGTAAGACCAAGAAAAGAATCAAACTAGCCTGAAGCTATGACATCCCAAATTTAACTGCAGAGCAGGAGGGCTAGGGCACCAATATAAGCATGGTTCTGGAATACACACACACACACACACACACACACATATGGACTATTATATATAATGGAATATTGTAGAATATTATATTATATATATATATAACGGAATATTATTCAACCATAAAAAATGAGAAAATCCTACCAAATGCAATAACATGGATGGATCTTAAAGTCATTATACTAAGTGAAATACGTCAGAAAGAGAAATACAAATACTATACAATCTCACTTATTTGTGGAATCTAAAAACAAACAAAAACATCAAACTCATAAAAAAGAGACTAGATTTATGTTTACCAGGGGCAGAGGGCTGGGTGAAGGGAAATTGGAGGAAGGTGGTCAAAAGGTACAAACTTTCAGTAATAAGATAAATAAGCACTGGGGATATTATGTACAACATGACAAAAAAAAGTCACAGAGAACTATATATTGTAAGATGCCCTTTTTATAAAGTCCAAAATTAACTAGATCAAATAATAATGTACTGTAGAGGCATAAGCAGATAATTATAGATAGATGATAGATAAATGATAGATAGATGATAGATAAATAGATACATGATAGATATAGATGATAGCTAGCTGTAGTTAGCACTGTCATATAATATATAGGAAAGGTGTTAAGAGAATAGATCCTAAGAGTTCCCATCACAAGGAGAGAATTTTTTTTTCTTTTCTTTTTATTGTATCTATGAAATGATGGATGTTAATTGTAGTAATCATTTCACAATAATGTAAATCAAACCATCATACTGTACACCTTAAACTTACACAGTGATGTAGGACAATTATTTTTTAATAAAACTGGAAAAAATAAGAAATCAAAGTGGAAAAACTGGGTCACATAAAAAAAAACTTTTAGGAAAAAGTATAGGTAAGTGTCTTTCTGGCTTTGTGTTAAGGTAGGATTTCTTAAATAATACACTAAAAGCACCAACTTTAAAAAGAAAAGATTGATAGATTCCACTACATTGACTGTAAAAACTGCTAAAAATAGACACTTTAAAAAGTGAAAAATCAAATACAAACTGACAGAAAATACTCATGTTGCCAACAAAATATTCAAATTGAGACTATATTTTAAAATTTCTATAAGTTGATAAGAGAGAAACAAACAACTCAATTAGGAACCAAAAAAAGAGTTTCTGAATTCTGCAGAAGAGGAAATCATGCAGTTAATAAAAAAGTGAAGAGATGTCCAACTCCATTAGTTATCAGGGAAATTCAAATTAAGACAAAATGAGATGCCATTTTCTTACTTATCAGATTTGTAAAAGTTAAAGAAATCTGATTATATTGAGTCTTGGCAAGAATATGTGTCAATTTCATCCCATCTGTAATTGTTGGGGGTGTAAATTGATACAATTATATTAAAAATCAATTTGACATTATAATCTAAAATTGAACACCCTTATACCATGCAACTCAGCAATTCCACTACTAGATATATATCCAAGGGAAACTTTAGTACATGTGTCTCAAGAGACATAAAAAAAAAGTCAGAGCAGCACTATCCATATATAAAAAAAATGGGAAACACCCTAAATGTCTATTGACAGGGAAAAGTTAAATAGTGTAAATTCATGCAATGGAATACTTCATAGCAGAGAAAATGAAAGAAATTACAACTACATACACTGACCTGGATGAATCTTAATATATTGTGTGAAAAAAACCAAGTCCCACAGGGGCACCTGTGTGGCTCAGTTGGTGAGGCGACTGTGTTAGGCTCAGGGTCCTGGGATTGAGACCTGCATCAGGCTTAACAGGGATCCTGCTTCTCCCTCTCCCTCTGCAGGTCCCCCTCTTGTGCTCTCTTTCTCTCTCAAATGAATAAATTAAATCTTAAAAAAAAAA
>NW_023270454.1:5857308-5867231 GCF_011800145.1 Mirounga leonina | reverse complement strand
ATAGATAGATGATAGATAAATAGATACATGATAGATATAGATGATAGGTAGATAAATAGATGATGATAGATAGATAGATAGATAGATAGATAGATAGATAGATAGATGATAGATAGATAGATAGATATAGATATAGATAGATAGCACTTAGTGTTCATGAACCATGGATTATGATCACTCCAAATCTGTATACCAGAGGTCCCAGGGAAGACCAAAAAAAGAGTAAAAAGTGACCAGAGAAAAATGACACATTACCTAGAAAGGAATGTTAGACTGAAGGCAAACCTCTCACCAGGAGCAATAGAAGCTGAAAAACAAGGGCTGAAGAGAACTAATAGTTTGTTTTATTCAATACCCATCTATCATTTAAAAGTGAAGATGAAATAAGACTTTTCTTCACATACAGAAACTAAAATTGCTTTTCATCTTCCAACCCACATTGAAGACACCATTAAAAAGTGACCAGTGACCCTAGCAAAAAGGAATGTTGTAAGAAACAGTGGTGAGCCCAGATACTGATAAAATATGCTTATAAATTTAATAAAATAATTGACTTAAAGTAATTAATTTTGGTATATTTTTAAAGGCAAACCTAAAACTGCAGACAGCAATAATGAAGATGGTGGAAGAGTTGTGCTAATGGATAATGCTAGCAATCTGAAAACCTTCTGGCCAAGGACTCCTGTAGAGTTTTCATCAGAAAAAGAAGAGTGTATATATATTTGAAAGAGTAACTACTAAAAGACTAAAAATAAAAATTATAATTTCCAAACCAGAAGGAGTTGAAAGGAAGGGAATATATAATGATAAAAAAGGTCATAAATAAAAATTAGTAATGTATAAAAGGGCCATAACTGTACATATCATAGAGCTTTTAAAAAATCATGAGAACATTATGAACAATTTTATGTCAATAAATTTTGAAACTTAGAGAAATGGATAGTTATCTAGAAAAATCTTAATTCTCAAAATTATCTCAAGAAAAAAGTAAAAACTTGTCAATATAATTCAAAGTTATTTAATTGGTAAAATGTTTCTGCCTACACATGAAGAAATTCCTGTCTAAATGGTTTTATGGCCTAGTTTTTCTAGACTTTCAAGGAATAGCTGTTTCCTATCTTACATAAATAGTTTTAGTAGGTGGGGAAAAGTTATCCAACTCATTTTAAAGGATAAATATAAGATTGACCCAAACTGGACAAAAATAAAGTAAGAAAATAAAATATAACATAATCTCATTTATGAACATAAATACACAAACTTTGAACCATTAGCAAATTAAATCCAAATTCTATTATTTCAAGAATGCAAAGAAATTTCAATATCAGAAAATCCACATTAATTAATATTGACCCTGCCAAATGAATTAACAAATTAAAAATAAAAACAAAAAAGGGAGAGAAAAGAATGAAATAAGAAAGGAAAGGAAGGGGAAAAATGAAGGAAAACCATATGATCATCACAGTAAATAAAAAGGTATCTGACAAAGCTCAAAAGCACTCATGATTTGAGATAAAAACAAAAACAAAACTCCTAGTTTTTAAACTAAGAATAGAAGGAAACTTCCTTACCCTGATAAAGGACAACTATTCAAAACCTAAAGCAAGTATTATTCTTATTAAAGTCAAGAGCAAGACAATGATTCTCAATATCAATTCTACTGTTAATATTATCCTAGAGATCCTAACAAATACAAGACAAAAAATAAATAAATAAACAGAGGTTTAATAATTGCAATGGAAGATACATCACTGACATTATTTCTAGAAAATAACATTTTCTACACAGAATATCTAATCTGCAGACAAACTAATAGAACTAATAAAGATTCAGCAAGAATGCTGGATATAAAACATACAAAATTCACAACAGACAGAATAACAGCACTGGTAAGTATTGCTGGATTCCTCTTATGAATACATATGCAACAGAATCTAGAAGGAGATCAATGAATCATAGTTAACATAAAAAAACAAAAAACAAAAACAAAAAAACCCTGCTAGAAGCTACAGCTATGTGATTGGATTCCTGGTGTATAGGAATATAGGCAATTAACATGAAAAGAGAACTGGGTACCACAGATTGGACTAGGCAAAGTTTTCTTAGTGTGACTTTTCTCCCCCCAGAACATCATATATGATATCATACATAACAACAAATAGAGCAACAGCCCAAAGCACCAGCCCTAGCAATGAAGGGAGAGATTAAAATCAAGGTAGTGTGTCAACCTGTCTGGAATGGTGTACAGCTAAAAAATAGGGCTTGTACATTAGATCCCCCAAACTTATTTATCCTGCGTAACTGAAACTTTGACCCTGTGACCAGCACCACCCCATGTCCCCAGTTCCCTAGCTCTTGCCAACCACCATTCCATTCTCTGCTTTTATGAGTTTGTCTTTTGTAGATTCCACATATAAGTGAGATCATGCAGTATTTGTCTTTCTGTGTCTGGCTCATTTCACTTAGCATAATGTCCTTCAGATTCATTCATGTTGTCATGAATGGAAGGATTTCCTTCTTTTCTAGGTTTGAGGGCTATCCATCAAAATTGCTAAGAGAGTTGATCATAAGTGTTATCACCACCATGCTCCCCCCAAAATCATAACTATGTGAGGTGATGGATGTGTTAATTAATTTGATTGTGGTAATCATTTCACACTTATGTATATCAAAACACTACATTGTACCCCTTAAATATATGCAATTTTTATTTGTCAATTATACTTCAAGAAAGGTGGAAAACAAAAATTAATATAACTAGGGCTTGTCCCTGAGTGTTCTTACCCCAGTGATACCCATCCACATCTCAATAGGTAGGTGATTACAGTTCCTGAAGGGGCTGAGCCAGGCAAAGATAGAGACAACAGAGCTCAAGCCTTTTCTCATTAGGAGGGGGCACAAGCTGGAACCTGAGCCTTATGGTTGAAACAAAACTTCCAGGAGACTGCAAGGGTTTTAGATACAATAACAAGACAATTTCACAACTTTTATAAAAAGTAACATAACCTGAACAAGTTAAACCAGACAAAGAAAAAGTGGTGGAACAGATAAAACAAGAATTTAAAATAAATGTATTATTATCGATGAGATAAGGGGGGGGCACATTCAAAACATGAAAGAGGAATGTAAAAGAAGGACAGGTTCAACATTGAAGGAGGTAGAAGTCATAAAGAAAACATTTCTGGACATATTAGGTATGAAAAATAAAATGGATAGAGTTCAATTGATAGCTTGAATGACAACATGTAATCATTTTAAGATCATATTAAAGAACTCTCCCAAAAGGCACAAAGAATGTATTAAGAAAACAAAAAATATAAAATATATTTAGAAATGCAAGAAGAAGAGAAAAAAACACAGTTGAGAGGACATAAATAAATGTGAATTTTCCATATTTTAAAAAAATGGGGGGCGGAGCAAGATGGCGGAGGAGTAGGAGACCTGGATTTCGTCTCCTCTCAGGAATTCAGCTGGATAGGGATCAAACCATTCTGAACACCTACAAACCCAACAGGAGATCGAAGAAAGGAATAGCAACAACTCTCTGAACAGAAAAGCGACCACTTCTGGAAGGTAGGACGTGCGGAGAAGTGAATCCGAGGCGATATTCGGGAGGATAGACGGTGGGGGAGGGGCCTCCGTCGGCCGCTTCTGGCAAGTGATAGAACCACGGAGCACAAAACTGGAACTTTTAAAAGTCTGCTCCGCCGAGGGACGTCACTCTGGTGGCTAAGCGGGGGGTGGAACCCTCCGGGACAGTGTGGTCTCAGGACCCTCGGGGTCACAGAAAGACCGGGGGTGCCTGAGGGCGGCAGAGCTCCCAGGTATCGGAGCAGGGAAGCCGGCTGCAGAGGCGGAGCCCAGGCGCGGGCTCTCAGCTCGGGGTTGCCATTGACCGTGATCCGCGGCACAGTCGGGCCCCTGCTCCTCCAGCAGGGACCCAACAAGCGGCAGATCCGGGGAGACTCACCTTCCTCCCCCGGGAGGAGCCGCAGGGGACTGCACCGCAGGGATCTGCTGGGTGTGGAGACTCCACCCGGGGTCGGGTGCCAGAGATAGAAACGCGCGGTCACAGGCCGGGTGAGCACGGAGTGAGGCCGGAGACCGCGGAGACGGGAGTGACTGACGGCTTTTCTCTGGGGGCTCACTGAGGAGCGGGGCCCCGAGTTCTCGGCTCCTCCGGGCCGGAGATTGGGAGGCTGCCATTTTCACTCTCCGCCTCCAAAACTGTAGGGAAAGCTCGCAGGGAACAAAAGCTCTGGAGAGCAAACCCAAGCAGATTACTTAGCCCGGACAGGGCAAGGGCGGGGCAATTCCGCCTCCGGCAGAGACATTTGGGAACCACGGCAACAGGCCCCTCCCCAGAAGATCAGTGAGAACAGCCAGCCAAGACCAAGTTTACCGATCAATGACAACGGCAGAACTCCAGCGCTAGGGGAATAATGCACATAGAATCTGTGGCTTTTTTACCATGATTCTTTAGTCTTTCAAAGTTAATTTTTTTTAACTGTCTTTTTTTCTTTTTTTTTCTTTTTGAATTTTTCTTTTTCCCTTTTTCAACCAACATCTTATCAATCCCTTTTTAAAAAAAAAAAATTTTTATTTTTCATTTTTAGAGTCATATTCTATCCCTTCATAGTAGTTACCCGTATTTTGGGCTTATATATATAAGTTGTTCTCTCTTTAAAATTTTGAGATAGTTTCTTCTAACAGATTAAAATATACCCTAAATCTCTAGTATATGGTGTTTTCTATTCCCCTGCCTGATCACATCCTCTCCTTTTTTTTTCTTTTTTCTTTTTTTAAATCCTTTTCTTTTTCAAACAACTTCTTATCAATTCCTTTTATAAAATTTTTTATAATTTCCATCTTTACAGTCATATTCCATCCCTTCATCATATCAACCCTTATTTTTGTACATATAAAAGTTTTTCTTTCTTTAAAATTTTGGGAGGCACTTTCTTCTAACAGACCAAAATACACCCCAAATCTAGTGTGTGGCACTGATCTATATACCAGCCTGATCATATTTGATCACATTCTTGGTTTTTTTGTTGTTGTTGTTGTTGTTTTCTTTTGTTTGTTTTTATCTTTATCTTTTTCTTTTTCTTTATTTTTCTTTTTCTTTTTCCTCTCTTTCCATTTCTTTTTCCACTGCTTCAGGTCTTTTCTGATTTGTTTAGAGTATATTTTCTGGGGACATTGTTACTCTGCTAGCATTTTGTTCTCTCATTAATCTATTCTCCTCTGCACAAAATGACAAGATGGAAAAAATCACCTCAACAAAAAGAACAAGAGGTAGTACCGACTGCCAGGGACCTACTCAATACGGACATTAGTACTATGTCAGATCTAGAGTTCAGAATCATCACTTTAAAGATACTAGCTGGGCTTGAAAAAAATATGGAAGTCATTAGAGAAACCCTTTCTGGAGAAGTAAAAGAACTAAAATCTAACCAAGTAGAAATCAAAAAGGCTATTAATGAGGTGCAATCAAAAATGGGGGCGCTAACTGCTAGAATAAATGAGGCAGAAGAGAGAATCAGTAATATAGAAGATGAAATGATGGAAAATAAAGAAGCTGAGAAAAAGAGAGATAAACAACTACTGGATCACGAGGGCAGAATTCAAGAGATAAGCGATACCATAAGATGAAACAACATTACAATAATTGGGATCCCAGAAGAAGAAGAAAGAGAGAGAGGTGCAGAAGGTATAATGGAGCAAATTATAGCAGAGAACTTCCCTAATTTGGGGAAGGAAACAGGCATCAAAATCCAGGAAGCACAGAGAACCCCTCTCAAAATCAATAAAAATAGGTCAACACCCCGACATCTAATAGTAAAACTTACGAGTCTCAGAGACAAAGAGAAAATCCTGAAAGCAGCTCGGGAGAAGAGATCTGTAACCTACAATGGTAGAAACATTAGATTGGCAACAGACCTATCCACAGAGACCTGGCAGGCCAGAAAAGACTGGCAGGATATATTCAGAGCACTAAATGAGAAAAATATGCAGCCAAGAATACTCTATCCAGCTAGGCTGTCATTGAAAATTGAAGGAGAGATAAAAAGCTTCCAGGACAAACAAAAACTAAAGGAATTTGCAAACACAAAACCAGCCCTACAGGAAATCTTGAAAGGGGTCCTCTAAGCAAAGAGAGACCCTAAAAGCAACATAGGCCAGAAAGGAACACAGACAATATACGGTAACAGTCACCTTATAGGCAATACAATGGCACTAAATTCCTATCTTTCAATAGTTACCCTGAATGTAAATGGGCTAAATGCCCCAATCAAAAGACACAGGCTATCAGACTGGATTAAAAAACAAGATCCATCGATATGCTGTCTGCAAGAGACTCATTTCAGACCCAAAGACACCCCCAGATTGAAAGTGAGGGGGTGGAAAACCATTTACCATGCTAATGGACACCAAAAGAAAGCTGGGGTGGCAATCCTTATATCAGACAAATTAGATTTTAAACCAAAGACTGTAATAAGAGATGAGGAAGGACATTATATCCTACTTAAAGGATCTGTCCAACAAGAAGATCTAACAATTGTAAATATCTATGCCCCTAACATGGGAGCAGCCAATTATATAAGGCAATTAATAACAAAAGCAAAGAAACACATCGACAACAATACAATAATAGTGGGGGACTTTAACACCCCCCTCACTGAAATGCACATCGTCTAAGCAAAAGATCAACAAGGAAATAAAGACTTTAAATAACACACTGGACCAAATGGACTTCACAGACATATTCAGAACATTCCATCCCAAAGCAACAGAATACACATTCTTCTCTAGTGCCCATGGAACATTCTCCAGAATAGATCACATCCTAGGTCACAAATCAGGTCTCAACCGGTACCAAAAGATTGGGATCATTCCCTGCCTATTTTCAGACCACAATGCTTTGAAACTAGAACTCAATCACAAGAGGAAAGTTGGAAAGAACTCAAATACATGGAGGCTAAAGAGCATCCTACTGAAGAATGAATGGGTCAAACAGGAAATTAAAGAAGAATTTAAAAAATGCATGGAAACCAATGAAAATGAAAACACAACTGTTCAAAATCTTTGGGATGCAGCAAAGGCAGTCCTAAGAGGAAAATATATATAGCAATACAAGCCTTTCTCAAGAAACAAGAAAGGTCTCAAATACACAACCTAACCCTACACCTAAAGGAGCTGGAGAAAGAAGAGCAAATAAAGCCTAAACCCAGCAGGAGAAGAGAAATAATAAAGATCAGAGCAGAAATCAATGAAATAGAAACTAAAAGAACAGTAGAACAGATCAACGAAACTAGGAGCTGGTTCTTTGAAAGAATTAACAAGATTGATAAATCCCTGGCCAGACTTATCAAAAAGAGAAGAGAAATGACCCAAATCAACAAAATCATGAATGAAAGAGGAGAGATCACCACCAACACCAAAGAAATACAAACAATTATAAGAACATATTATGAGCAACTCTATGCCAGCAAATTAGATAACCTGGAAGAAATGGATGCATTCCTAGAGATGTATCAACTACCAAAACTGAACCAGGAAGAA
Source organism: Mirounga leonina (assembly GCF_011800145.1). Classification (NCBI taxonomy): domain Eukaryota; kingdom Metazoa; phylum Chordata; class Mammalia; order Carnivora; family Phocidae; genus Mirounga; species Mirounga leonina. Next base: position 5,859,665 of record NW_023270454.1, on the reverse strand, counting down.
ATAGAAAACCTGAACAGACCTATAACCACTAAGGAAATTGAAGCAGTCATCAAAAATCTCCCAAAAAACAAAAGCCCAGGGCCAGATGGCTTCCCAGGGGAATTCTACCAAACATTTCAAGAAGAATTAATACCTATTCTTCTGAAACTGTTCCAAAACATAGAAATGGAAGGAAAACTTCCAAACTCATTTTATGAGGCCAGCATTACCTTGATCCGAAAACCAGACAAAGACCCCATCAAAAAGGAGAATTACAGACCAATATTCCTGATGAACATGGATGCAAAAATTCTCACCAAAATACTAGCCAATAGGATACAACAGTACATTAAAAGGATTATTTACCACAACCAAGTGGGATTTATCCCTGGGCTGCAAGGTTGGTTCCGCAAATCAATCAATGTGATACATACATTAACAAAAGAAAGAACAAGAATCATATGATTCTCTCAATAGATGCAGAAAAAGCTTTTAATAAAGTACAGCATCCTTTCTTGATCAAAACTCTTCAGACTATAGGCATAGACGGTACATACCTCAATATCATAAAAGCCATCTATGAAAAACCCACAGCGAATATTATTCTCAATGGGGAAAAACTGAGAGCTTTCCCCCTAAGGTCAGGAATGCGGCAGGGATGTCCACTATCACGACTGCTATTCAACATAGTATTGGAAGTCTTAGCCACAGCAATCAGACAACAAAAAGAAATAAAAGGCATCCAAATCGGCAAAGAAGAAGTCAAACTCTCACTCTTTGCAGATGATATACTTTATGTGGAAAACCCCAAAGATGCCACCCCAAAACTGCTAGAACCATACAGGAATTCAGTAAAGTGGCAGGATTATAAAATCAATGCAGAGAAGTCAGTGGCATTCCTATACACCAACAACAAGACAGAAGAAAGAGAAATTAAGGAGTCGATCCCATTTACAATTACACCCAAAACCATAAGATACCTAGGAATAAATCTAACCAAAGAGACAAAGGATCTGTACTCAGAAAACTATAAAATACTCATGAAAGAAATTGAGGAAGACACAAAAAAATGGAAAAACGTTCCATGCTCATGGATTGGAAGAACAAATATTGTGAAGATGTCAATGCTACCTAGAGCAATCTACACATTTAATGCAATCCCCATCAAAATACCATCCACTGTTTTCAAAGAAATGGAACAAATAATCCTAAAATTTGTATGGAACCAGAAAAGACCCCGCATAGCCAGAGGAATATTGAAAAAGAAAAATCAAAGCCGGCGGCATCACACTTCCAGACTTCCAGCTCTATTACAAAGCTGTCATCATTAAGACAGCATGGTACTGGCACAAAAACAAACACATCGATCAATGGAACAGAATAGAGAGCCCAGAAATGGACCCTCAACTCTATGGTCAACTCATCTTTGACAAAGCAGGAAAGAATGTCCAATGGAACAAAGACAGTCTCTTCAACAAATGGTGTTGGGAAAATTGGATAGCCACATGCAGAAGAATGAAACTGGACCATTTCCTTACACCACACACAAAAATAGACTCCAAAGGGTTGAAAGACCTCAATGTGAGACAGGAGTCCATCAAAATCATAAAGGAGAACACAGGCAGCAACCTCTTTGACCTCAGCCGCAGCAACTTCTTCCTAGAAACATCGCCAAAGGCAAGCGAAGCAAGGGCAAAAATGAACTATTGGGACTTCACCAAGATAAAAAGCTTTTGCAAAGCAAAGGAAACAGTCAACAATATCTTGCAAGAAGATATTTGCAAATGACATATCAGATAAAGGGCTAGTATCCAAAATCTATAAAGAACTCATCAAACTCAACACCCAAAGAACAAAGAATCCAATCAAGAAATGGGCAGAAGACATGAACAGACATTTTTCCAAAGAAGACATCCAAATGGCCAACAGACACATGAAAAAGTGCTCAATATTGCTCGGCATCAGGGAAATCCAAATCAAAACCTCAATGAGATACCACCTCACACCAGTCAGAATGGCTAAAATTAACAAGTCAGGAAACGACAGATGTTGGCGGGGATGCGGAGAAAGGGGAACCCTCCTACACTGTTGGTGGGAATGCAAGCTGTTGCAGCCACTCTGGAAAACAGTATGGAGGTTCCTCAAAAAGTTGATAATAGAGCTACCATATGATCCAGCAATTGCACTACTGGGTATTTACCCCAAAGATACAAAAGTAGGGATCTGAAAGGTTACGTGCACCCCGATGTTTATAGCAGCAATGTCCACAATAGCTAAACTGTGGAAAGAGCCAAGATGTCCATTGACAGATGAATGGATAAAGAAGAGGTGGTATATATATATATATATATATATATATATATATATATATATATATA
>NW_023270454.1:5798360-5857208 GCF_011800145.1 Mirounga leonina | reverse complement strand
TATATATATATATATATATATATATATATATATATATATATATATACTATGGAATATTATGCAGCCATCAAAAGGAATGAGATCTTGCCATTTGCAACGACGTGGATGGAACTGGAGGGTATTATGTTGAGTGAAATAAGTCAAACAGAGAAAGACATGTATCATATGATCTCACTGATATGAGGAATTCTTAATTGCAGGAAACAAACTGAGTGTTGTTGGAGTGGGGGGTGGGGTGGGAGGGATGGGGTGACTGGGTGATAGACACTGAGGAGGGTATGTGCTATGGTGAGCGCTGTGAATTGTGTGAGACTATTGAATCACAGATCTGTACCTCTGAAACAAATAATGCAATATATGTTAAGAAAAAAAAGAAGAAGAAGAAGAAGGTAGCGGGAGGGGAAGAATGAAGTGGGGGAAATCGGAGGGGTAGACGAACCATGAGAGACGATGGACTCTGAAAAACAAAATGAGGGTTCTAGAGGGGAGGGGGGTGGGAGGATGGGTTAGCCTGGTGGTGGGTATTGAGGAGGGCACATTCTGCATGGAGCACTGGGTGTTATGCATAAACAATGAATCATGGAACACTTCATCTAAAACTAATGACGTAATGTATGGGGATTAACATAAGAATAAAAAAATTAAAAAAAAAATGTAACCTTCAAGTTAAAAAGAAATGCAGAGTAAATATAAAAACATCCCACACTAAGCACCTACATCTTAAATTATAAAATTTTAAAGTAACAAAATCAAAGAAATATTTCCAAAAGCTTCCAGAACAAAGAAACAGATCACCTACAGAAGAACAAGAAACAATTTGACATCGGACTTCTTAACTGTAGCACCAGCGGCATATGGCAATGGGGAAATATTTTCAAAATGTTGAAAGAAATTATTTTAAAGCCTAGAATTTTATGTCCACAGAATTTATCATTTAAATATGAGTGTGTAATAAAAAGACCTGCTACAAATACCTTTTTGGAAATACTCTTACAGAAAGTACTTCAGCAGGAAAAAAATAAGTTAAGGAAGATAGTATAATATAAATATAATATGAACTTACCAAAATAGATTTACTACATACCCATTACAATCCAGAACTAAAATTCTAGAAAATATCAACAAAATGAAGAAAGCATGTTATAAGGAAAGAAAAAAAAAGAATTATAAACAATTTTTACATATGAGCATAGATGCACAAATTCTAAAGAAAATATTAGCTAACTAAACCCAAGAGTGTGCATCTTGATCAAAAGAGTTTATCTGAAGAAGTAAGAATGGTTTCACATCAGAAAAATCTATCAGTGTAATTCACGACATTAAAAGTAGATGCAGAGAATGTGCTTTATAAGATTAAATTAAAATATTTGATTATGATATTTTTAAAACCCTCTTAAAGAATTGAGAATAAAAGAGAACTTCCTTAACTTGATAAAGATTTTACACTAAAACCCTAAAGCAAATATCAAACTCAATGGAGAATCAGGAATATAATCCCTTTAAGATTGAAGTAAAATAAGCATTTTCTCCATCACTACTAGTTTTAACAGGTCATTGAATGTAAAATATCAAATATTAAGAAGGTAAAACTCGAAACTATCATTATTTGCCAGTGATATGATCATTTAGAAAACTTACCAAACTCAACACCCAAAAAACAAATAATCCAGTCAAGAAATGGACAGAAAACATGAACAGACATTTCTCCAAAGAAGACATACAAATGGCCAACAGACACATGAAAAAATGCTCCATACCACTCGGCATCAGGGAAATACCTAATCAAAACCATGAGCTACCACCTCACACTGGTCAGAATGGCTAAAATTAACAACTCAGGAAACAACAGATGTTGGTGAGGATGTCGAGAAAGGGGAACCTTCTTACACCGTTGGTGGGAATGCAAACTGGTACAGCCAATCTGGAAAAGTTTACGGAGGTTCCTCAAAGAATGAAAAACAGAGCTACCCTATGACCCAGCAATTGCACTACTAGGTATTTATCTAAAGGATACAAACATAGTGATTTGAAGGGGCACATGCACCCCAATGCTTATAGCAGCAATGTCCACAATAGCCAAATATGGAAAGAACCCAGATGTCCATCAACAGATGGATGGATAAAGAATATGTGGTATATATATATATATATGAAAGCTTGCCATTTGCAATGACATGGATGGAACTAGAAGGTATTATGCTAAGCAAAATAAGTCAGTCAGAGAAAGACAAATATGATATGATATCACTCATATGTGGACTTTAAGAAACAAAACAGATGAACATAGGGGAAGGGAAGGAAAAATAAAATAAGACGAAATCAGAGAGGGAGGCAAACCATAAGAGACTCTTAACTCTAGGAAACAAACTGAGGGTTGCTGGAGTGGAGGTGGATGGGGGGGAAATGGGGTAATTGGGTGATGGGCATTAAGGAGGTCATTTGGTGTAATGAGCACTGGGTATTATATGCAACTAATGAATCACTAAATTCTACCCCTGAAACTAATAATACAGTATACATTAACTAAATTGAATTTAAATAATCTTAAAAATAAATAAAAATATGATCATCTATACCCAAAACCTAATAGAAGCTGTTAGAACTAATAAAAGAGCTCAGCTGGACTTTTGCACTGTTTTTCCATGACGACAATAACTAATTCAAAAATAAATTAGGATATAATGTGTCATTCACAATAACAATAAATTTTATTAAGTATCTGGGATCCACACAACTTTCAGAGAGAAAATTTTACAACTCACAGGATATAATGGAAGATTTGAAAAAAATAGACTTACCATGCCCATGGATGAGATAACATCTCATGATATAAAGATTTTAATATGACCAAATCAGCCTAAATATTCAATGCAAGACCAATTAAAATTCCAGCAGGACTTTTTTTTAGAAACTCAACAGACTTATTTAAAAACTTATATCGAAGAGGGGCACCTGGGTGGCTTAGTCAGTTAAACATCCAACTCTTAATTTAGGCTTAGGTCATGATCTCAGGGTTGGGAGAACAAGCCCTGCATCAGGCTTTGCACTGGGTGTGGAGCCTGTTTGAGATTCTCTCTCTCCCTCTCCCTTTGCCCCTCTCCTCCTGCTTGCATGCATGTGTGCTCTCTCTCTAAATAATAATAATATATAATAAAATAAAAATTTATATGGAAGAATGAAAGTTCTTGAATAGCTAAATCAATTTGGGGGATGGGGGAAGAGATTTTTTCTTCCATGGGAGAGATTATTTATTATTCTAAGAATGCTTCCTTGACAAGCAGCATTCACAGAGATGCCCTCCAGGAACAAAAGAGCAGGCTGGCACCATTTCCCTCTGCCACCCCTCAACATAAACACAAAGCCCCCTGAGGGAAACAGTTCAAGTTACACCAAGTTACCCCTCTGTGCTTTGGCAAGACTGCCCTTCTCAGCCAAGCTTGCCTCAGTCCCAGCATAGAGGGGCCTCTCCAGCAGAAGACCAGCACAAATCCCTGCCCACACAATGTCTCCTGACTAGAGAGTTCTACCGGGCCTCAGTTCTGGTGGAGTTGGTGTTGGGTCTCATTTTGTAAGCCAACCAGAGCACACCTAGTTAAAACTCACTACATTCAGGCCAGAGACCAAACATTGCCCTCAGCAGGCAAGGAGAGCCCCTGCTGACAACTGGCCTGAAGGACAGAGCAGCCAAAACCCAACAGCAGAGCATATGCAGCACACACTGGAGACACTCCCCAAAGCACCAGACCCTGGGGACTACATGACCTCTTCTTCATAGAGCCATTACTTTCCTGGGGACTACATGACCTCTACTTCCATAGAGCCATAGAGCAGGAGACATAACTGGCTTTTCTAAGACACAGAGGAAGGCAGGGATTTAGCCAAATGCCCAGCCAGAGGAATTTATCCCAAGTGAAAGAACAAGATAAGGCCATAGCCAGAGATCTAAGTGAAACAGATATAAGTAACATGCCTGATGGAGAGTTTAAAGCAACAATCATAAGGAAACTGATGGGGCTTGAGAAAAGAACAGAAGGCATCAGTGAGATCCTTACCACAGAAATGGAACAGCTAAAAAAGAATCAGAGATGAACAATGCAATAAACAAGATTGGAAACTGTCTTGATGCAATGAATGGCAGGCTGGAAATAGCAGAAGAATGAATTAGTGACCTAGAAGACAAATAATGGAAAATAATGGAGCTGAACAAAAGAAAAAAAGAAGAATTATGGAACACGAGAATAGATTTAGAGAACTCAGTGACTTTATCAAATGTAATAACATCAGTATTATAGGAGTCCAGAAGAAGAGGAGAGGGAAAATGGGGCAGGAAATTTATTTCAAAAAATAACAGCAGAAAACTTCCCTAATCGGGGAAGGAGACAGACATCCAGATCCAGGAGGCACAAAATCAAAAAAGCAGGCCAACACCATGTCATATTGTAAGTAAATTTGCAAAATATATTGATTAAGAAATAAAAATCTTAAAAGCAGCAAGACAAAAAGAAGTCCTTAACTTGTCCTTAATTTAACAAGGGAAAGCCCATAAGTCTAGCTGGAGATTTCTCAAGAGAAACTTGGCAAGCCAAAAGGGAGTGGCATGATATATTCAAAGTGCTGAATGGGAAAAATCTGCAGCCAAGAATACTCTATTCAGCAAGGCTATCATTCAGAATAGGAGAGAGAAAAAGTTCATGACCACTAAACCAGCTCTGCAAGAAATATTAAAGGGGACCCTTTGAGTGCAAAGGAGACACCAAAAATGACAAAGAGAAGAAAGTATCAGAGAAAATCTCCAGAAACAATGACAAAACAAGTAATGAAATGGCAATAAATACATGTCTATCAATAATTACTTTGAATGTAAATGGGCTAAACACTTCAATCAAAAGACATAGGGTGTAAGAATTGGTAAACAAAGCAAAACAAAACAAAACAGAAAAAACAAGACCCATATATATGCTGTGTAAAAGAGACTCATTTAGACCTGCAGATTGAAAGTGAGGTGGTAGAGAAACGTTTATCACACAACGTGATGTCAAAAGAAAGTCAGAGTAGCAATACTTATATTGGACAAACTAGACTTTTTTGTTCTTGTATTGTTTTTATACTGCTTTAGTTAGTATCAGTGTAGTACTGGCCCTGTGAAATAGATTTTGAATATGTTCCCTCTATTCCATTATTTGTAAGATTTTGATAAAGATTGTCATTAATTACTTTTTTAAATGTTTGTAGAATTCACCAATGAAATCTTGTGGTCTTGGGTTTTTCCATGCTGGGAGATTTTTGATTCTTAATTCAATTCTCATTCTTGTTACTGTCTAAAAAGATTTCTTTCCTACTTCTTGGATTTAAGACTTATGATTCAATCTCAGTAACTTGTGCTTTTTTAGGAATTATCTTTTTTTTCCTAAGTTATCTAATTTGTTAGTATATAATTGTTTATAGTAATCTGTTATCACACTACTTATTTCTGTGGTTATCTGCTGTATTATTTTCTCCCATTTCTCATTTTGGTTTTTGAGTCTTCTCTCCTTTCTTAGTTAATGTACTTAAAGCATTGCTAATTTTGTTTATTTCTTTTGGAAAAACTGGTCATTACTTTCAATGTTATGCTGGTCCCTATTTTATTTATTTCTAATTTTTCTTTGTTATTTCCTTCCTCTACTAAATGTCAGCTAAGTTTCTTCTTTTTCTAATTCCTTGTGGTGTAATGTTAAGTTGATTTGTTACTTTTTTCTTAATACAAGCATTTAAAATCATAAATTTCACTCTAACATCTGCTTTTGCGGCATCCCATAGATTTTGGAATATTGTGTTTTCCTTATCTTTTGTTTTGAGATATATTGTGATTTGCCAATTGATTTCTTATTTGGCCCATTGCTTGTGCAGTAATGTGTTGTTTAATATATGTATATTAAATATTTAATATTTACATTGTAGATTTTCTAGCTTTGTTTTATTGTTGATGTTTACTTTTATACCATTGTGGTCATATGATTTCAATCTTCTTCAATTTATAATATTTGTTATGTCCCTTTTTATGTGATTTAACAAGGGATTCTTCTGGGCGCCTGGGTGGCTCGGTTGTTAAGTGGCTGCCTTCGGCTCAGATCATGATCCCAGGGTCCTGGGATCGAGTCCCGCATCGGGCTCCCTGCTCGGCAGGAAGCCTGCTTCTTCCTTTCCCACTCCCCCTGCTTGTGTTCCTGCTCTCACGGTCTCTGTCAAATAAATAAAGCCTTTAAAAAAAATTAAAAAATAAAAAATCTTTAAAAAAAACCCAAGGGATTCTTCTGTGTGTACTTGAAGAAAATGTGTATTCTATTTTTCTTGGATGGAATACTTTATATATATTCTTTAGAACCCTGTATACTGAATTATGGTTTAGGTAAAAAATGTTCTTGTTGAAAAAAATAATTTTAACCGAGGGTACTCATTTATTTTTTTTTCTGTTTATTTTTTTTTAATTTAAAATCAATTAATAAACATATAATGAATTATTAGTTTCAGGGTAGAGTTTAGTGATTCATCAGTTGCATATAACACCCAGTGTTCATTACACAAAATGCCATCCTTAATGCCCATCACCCAGTTACCCCATCCCCCACCTACCTCCCCCTCCAGCAACCCTCAGTTTGTTTCCTAAAGTTAAGAGTCTCTTATGGATTGCTTACCTCTCTGATTTCATCTTATTTTATCTTTCCTTCCCTAGTCCTATGTTCATCTGTTTTGTTTCTTAAAGTCCTCATATAAATTAAATCAAATGATATTTGTCTTTCTCTGATTGACTTATTTCACAGTAAGTCAGCAATATTCTGTTAGAAATATAATGAATCAAGGTTCCATTCATGATAGCAACAACAACAAAATTAAATTCTTAGACGTAAATGAAATAAAAAAATTGCTTGATGCATGAGAAAATTTAATGGACTACAGAATAGTTGGAAGAGAATCGGGTTTCTGGATGGGTACATAAGATTTTGCAAGTTTTCAGTTCACCATTATTTAATTTATGAATCTTAATGAGTTTCCTGACAAATCCTAAAAGGACTTTTTTGGAACTTGAGTAAATCATTTTAAAAGTTTATCTGGAAAAATAAATAGATGAGAAGGGCCAACAAATCTTCTAAAAAGAAGAAGAAAGGTGGAATTACTTTAGTAAATATTTATACACCTTATAATTCTAACATAATGTTCTTTTAGAAGAGATAAACAGATAAATGAAACAAAATAGAAAGTCTAGAGCAGAGAATGGTATGTGTAAGAATTTAATATATGGTAAGAGTGGTATTCAAATTGTTCAAATAAAGGAATTATTTAATAATAGTCCTAGGAGGCTTACCTAATTATTTGGGGAGAAAAACAAAGTCACAATCCCATCCCACACCATCAGGATAAACTATGTGTTGATTGAAAGGTTAAAATATAAAAAGAACAAGCAAAAGCATATCAATCTGTATACATGTAAGGACAGAATTTTTGAGGGAAAAGAATGATATATCAGACATCATAAAATGAAAGTATTCTATATTTTTTAAAAATCAACATAAATGAAGTTCACAAACATACAAAAACTGGGAAATTATTATTATAATATATGACAAAAGATTAATATCTTTAATATATAAATAGGTCTTACAAACATCAATACAAAAACAAAACACAAAGACTATAAACCATCAAGTGGCAAAGGAAGAAATAGAGCTTATATAAGATGGGAAGAAATTTAACAAACAAGTACAGAGATAAATGTAAATTAAACAGGAATGAGCTATAATTGTTTACCTATAAAACTGCTGAAGGGGGTATGGGGAAATGGAAAATTTCACACAGTGTTGATGAGAGTATAAATCTCTTAAAAGCAAAACGAAGCAAACAAAATCTGGCAGTATGTGTGAAAACGCATAAGATTGTGCACACTCTTTGAACCAGTAATTCCAAAACTAGAATTTACTATAATTATAGTAAGAGAGGTGCTAAAGCTTTGAGGACAGGAGGTTTATCACAGTCACTTATGTATAATTATGAAATGTTCAAAGCAAGCTAAATGTCCCATAATAAAAAATTGACTAAATTATATGCGGATATTACAGAACATGTAACAACCACTGAACGTTACATTCTATTACAAGTGTTTAATCACAGAAAATATTCTAAGTATAGTAAGAGAAAGAAAGCAAATTAGAAGATGCAATTATCCCATACTTAGAAAAAAAATCCCTAAAAAAATAGTTTCCAATACATTAACTGATTTATACCACAAGAAAGAGCTTATAGATTATTTTAATTTCATTTTTGTGCTTCTCTGCACTTTGTAAGTTTTCTACAATGAAAGTATTTATTTGGTAATCAGAAATATATTAGAAATGTTAGTTTTACAAATTGCACTGGAGCAATGGAAATATAAATGCATTTTCTGTTTCCATCAATGTATTCACATTTAAATATATTCAGGGAAAAATGTAGTATCAGGAAGCATTAATAATTTATATATAGTGAGCTTGGAGAAGTATAAACATTTCACTTGGCTTCTACTTTTACTGTCTATTCTACTAATTAGCACAGGAGTTCTACCTGGGACCAACAGCCACAAACTTTGAGCCATGGATCAATTAGCCCAAATTTTGATAGTTCTTCTGACAAGCTGATTTCTTGGTCTCATATTTTCTCTTGAACACATGCTTCATTCAGTGTTGGCACATTCAATACAGTTATTAAGAACTTGCTGAAGGGTATGTATGTGAAAGCAACTGGGGAGCAGTTATTCTCAACGACTTCATCCATTCATTCCTTCTTGCCTTCAATTATTCATTCATCTCTATTCTATTCTTCCATTTTGTAATTATTTATTAGGCATTTATTACATGTCACATGATGGGCTAGGTACTTGGAGGGATTGAGAATATAAATGAAACACAATACCTCTTAAAGCTTTAAGTCTCATAGGTATAATAAAACATATATGTGAATGGCTACAACACAAGTAAGAAGGAATGTTATAAGATCAGTACATATAACAAGACTGATATGTCCTTGGAGGTACAAGTCTTTCTGCCTGGGGTAATTGGAGAAACTATTCTAATTGTATAAAATGCTATTTGAGTTGAGTCTTAAAGCATGAGTAGGATTTTGATTGGTAGGTTGGAGAAGGAGTGCATTCCAGATGGAAGGAGTGGCTCAGTAGGTGGGACTGTCTGACGCATGCCCAAGAGATGAAGAGCAGATGTTTGGTTAAAGGGAAGGATCAGAGATCATTTTGGAAAGCCAAGTAGTGGTCAGATTGTGGAGCATTTTAAATTCCAGGTTAGAGTGTGTGATACAGATTTGGTCATTTCTGCAGTAACCCAAATAAGAAAGTCGGGGTCATTGCCATAGTGAACACCTAACCACCCATAACATCCAATAAATCACCAAATCCACACCTACTCTATGTTAGACACCATGCCTGGCACTGTGAGAGGCTCTGGAGATACAATGGCAAAGTTCAGATCTCATCCTAAGCAAGCTGAGTTTCAAAGGGCTGACATTTATTTAAAGTAGTTGAAATGGGGGGGGGGGGCGGTGCGCCTGGGTGGCTCAGTCGTTAAGCGTCTGCCTTCGGCTCAGGTCATGATCCCAGGGTCCTGGGATCGGGCCACATCGGGCTCCCTGCTCTGCGAGAAGCCTGCTTCTCCCTCTCCCACTCCCCTTGCTTGTGTTCCCTCTTTCGCTGTCTCTCTGTCAAATAAATAAATAAAGTCTTTTAAAAAAAATAGTTGAAATGGGAGGTCTAGAGCTCTGAAATGAGGGGAGGGTATGAAGATGCAGATGTAAATATCCATACAGACAATGTTTAAGTCATGGGATTAATATGAGATTACCCTGGAAATAAATACAGAGAAAAAAGAGAGGATGGCCAAGAACTAGATTTGTTTAGTGAGAAAGAGGAGGAAAAATCATAAAGAGTTCAGAGAAGAATCAAATGGAGAAGCCGAAGGAGAAGCAGGTCTGTGTAGTATCAGATTGAGAGAAGAGTTTCAAGGAAACGGAAGGGAGCACCAGTGGGAAATACTCCAGGAAGTTCAAGGGAACAAAGAAAGAATAAAAAGTCCATTCGATATGCAGTTAGGGGGGCACTGATTGACGTCCACTAGGAGAGCAGTTTCTGTAGAGTAGATGGTGCAGAAGCTTACTTCAGAGGGGACAAAATGATGAATGCAAGGAAGTGGAAGAACCATGTGTCTGTAAAGCGGGTGGTGTTTCTTCTAATACAACTTGTTAAAAATTATGGCCTGCCCAAGATTTTGATTAGAATTCATTAAATGCCCCCAAAGCTACATCTGTAACTTTGACAGAGGCCATGTGTGGGGCTGCTTTGGGGACAAGGCCCTCGTGATTCTTAGCAGCGCTTTGTGAAGATTGAGAGGGTCTTGTAGGCACCACTTAAATTGTTCCAAATTCCTAAAAACACTGTCTTATAGCCACACCCTTAATCCAATCTTTAGCCAGAGGTTATTTCCTACTTTAAGACTTCCCCAGGGAGAGACTAGGAATAAGAAATACGGTTGACCCTTGAACAACACAGGTTTGAACTGCACGGGTTCATTTATATGTGGATTTTTTTGATAAATACAGTATAGTACTGTAAACATATTTTCTCTTCCTTATGATTTTCTTAATAACATTTTCTTTTCTCTTACTTTATGGTAAGAACACAGTGTATAATATGGTACAACATACAAAATACATTTTAATGGACTGTTTACGTTATCGGTAAGGCTGACAGTCACAGTAGGCTATTAGTGGTTAAGTTTTTGAGGAGTCAAAAGTTATATATAGATTTTTGACGTTCAGGGGTCAGTGCCCCAATGCCTGGGTTGTTCAAGGGTCAGCTGTAGTTTTATTTTCCAAATTAGTTTTATTTCCAAGTAGATTTTTTACCATTACTGAGCCTAATACATGTCTTAATTTCTCCTTGAAAACCAGTTACTTTTTTAGTTCATTTCTCCCTCCACGTATCTTATCATGTGTAGCTAAAACATGAATTGATACTTTCAACATTGTACCTAGAAGTCTCCTTATCCATACTGCAAGTTTATTAAATACATTTCCAGCTTCTAAATTGCTACACATGACAATTTTGCCAATATTTCCACCATTACCTAACTTGGGTCTTTTTCCAGACTCCAGTGGAACTTTCTTGTGATCTTTTAGTCTTCACTATCTGTTTCTTTGCACATCCCTCTGCTTCCTCTGCCACCTAGTTCCCAAGCCAATGGCAATGTTTCAGGGTTTTGTAACACAGCATCCCACCACCAGGTACCAATTTCTCTTTCATTTAGCTTTTGCTGTATAACAAAACACCGCAAAGCTTTGTGGTTTAAAACAATGATGATTGATTATTTCTCAATTCCATGGTTTGAGCACATCCTCTTCTGGTTTAGCCTGGGATCATTTATGAGGCTTGATTCAGCTGGAGGGTCAACTGGGCTGCGAGGCTCAAGATGTCCTCGTGCACATGCGTGGAAGCTGGCATTGGCTTCTGGGGAACTTTGGTTCTCCTCCCCATGGCTTTTTATCCTCCACTAGGCTAGACTGACTTCCCTACATGGTAGCCTTGATGCAGTGTTGCAGAGAGCAAAGGCAGAAGCTACAAGGCTTGAGACCTCAGCTCTGGACCTTGCAAAACCTCACTTCTGCCACATTCTTCTGGTCCAAGCAAATCTCAAGACGAGCCTTTATTCAAGGGACTGAGAAAAAGGCTCTGTCTCTGGATGTGAGAAATGGCAAAGTCACATGGCAAAGGGATGGGCATATTAGGAGAAGAGGAAGTTGTGACCATTAAACAGTCCACCACATTTTTGAAAAACAGTCTTAAATTTTGATAAAGTCCAACTGATCAATTTTTGTTTCATGGTTAATGCTTTCTGTATAAACCATGAGAGACTCTGGACTCCAGGATACAAACTGAGGGATACAGAAGGGAGGGGGGTGAGGGGATGGGGTAACTGGGTGATGGCTATTAAGGAGGGTATGTATGGTGATGAGCACTGGGTGTTATACGCAACTAATGAATCGTTGAGCACTACATCAAAAACTAATGATGTACTATATGTTGGCTAACTGAACATAATAATAAAAAAAAGAACATTGCCTGTCTCAAAGTTGAAAAGATTTTTTTTTCTAGAAGTATTTTAGGTTTCACTTTTATATCTAGGTCTATGAACTACCTTGAATTAATTTTTGTGTATTGTGGGCAGTAGAGATCAAAGCTCAATTTTTTTTTTCATGTGGGTATCCAACTGATCCAACACAATTTGTTCAAAAGACTATCCTTTCCTTGTTGAATTAACATAACAACTTTGTCAGAAATCAATTGTCTGTACATCTGTGGATCTATTTCTGAACTCCATTCAGTTCTATTGATCTATCGTCCTGACAATAACACAGTGTCTTAATTACTGTAGCTGTATAGTAGGTCTTTTTTTTTTTTTTTTAAAGATTTTATTTATTTATTTGACACAGAGAGACACAACGAGAGAGGGAACACAAGCAGGGGGAGTAGAAGAGGGAGAAGCAGGCTTCCCGCAGAGCAGGGAGCCCGATGTGGGGCTCGATCCCAGAACCCTGGGATCATGACCTGAGCTGAAGGCAGATGCCTAACGACTGAGCCACCCAGGCGCCCCTGTATAGTAAGTCTTAATACCAGGTAGTGTAAATCTTCAAACATTCTTTTTCAAAGTTTTTTTTTTCACTCTTTTAGATCCTTTACATTTTCATATAAATTTTAGATTCAAATTGCCCACTTCTATGTAAAAATATTGTTGCCACTTTACCAGAATTGTGCTAAATCTATAGATCAATTAAGAAAGAGTTGAAATCTGAATAAAATCGAATATTTCAATCATAGTATGTCTCTCCATTTATTTAAGTTCCTTTTTGTTTTTCTCTGCAATTTTTTTTAGTTATCAATAAGGAGGACTTGCACTCTCTTCATTAAATCCAGTCCTAATAGTTTATATTTTCTTCCATGCTATGGAAGTGATTTTTTAAATATTTAATTTCCTCTTTTTTTTTTTGACTTTTTAAGTTTTTATTTTAATTCCAGCTAGTTAACAGACAGCGTTATATTAGTGTCAGGTGTACAATATAGTGATTCAACAAGTCCATACATCGTCCAGCGCTCATCACAAGTGTATTCCTTAATCCCCATCACTTATTTCACCCACCACCCCCCACCCACCTCCCCTCCAGTAACCATCACGTTTTTGTTTTGTTTTTGAGAGGGGCGGAGAGGGGCAGAGGGAGAGGGAAAGAGAAAATCTTAAGCAGGCTCCACATCCAGTGTAGAGCTGATGTGGGGCTCAATCTCACAACCCTGAGATCATGACCTGAGCTGAAATCAAGAGTTGGACCCTTAACCGACTGAGTCACCCAGGCACCCCAATGTTTTCTGTAGTTAAGAGTCTATTTCTTGATTTATCTCTCTCTCTTCTCCCTCTGCTCATTTGTTTTGTTTCTTAAATTCCACATATGAGTGAAATCATATGGCATTTGTCTTTCTCTGACTTATTTTACTTAGCATTACACTTCCTAATTCCATCCATGTCATTGCAAATGGCAAGATTTCATTCTTTTGATATGCCTAAATAAATTTCCACATTTTTATACCATTTCTTCTTTATCCATTCATCAATCAAAGGACATTTGGGCTGCTTCCATATCTTGGCTATTGTAAGTAATGCTGCTATAAACAAAGGGGTGCATGTATACTTTTGATTTAGTGTTTTTGTATTCTTTGAGTAAATACCTAGTCGGGTGATTGTTGAATTGTAGTGTAGTTTATTTTTGACTTTTTGAGGAACCTCCATACTGTTTCCCAGAGTGCCTGTGTCAGTTTGCATTCCCACCAACAGTGTATGAGCGTTCCTTTTTCTCCACATCTTTGCCAACATCTGTTGTTTCTTGTGTTATTGATTTCAGCCATTCTGACAGGTGTGAGGTGATATCTCACTGCAGTTTTTATTTTCATTTCCCTGATGGTAAGTGATGATGAACATCTTTTCATATGTCTGTTGGCCATCTGTATATCTTCATTGGAGAAATGTCTCTTCATGTCTTCTGCCCGTTTTGATTGGATTATTTGTTTTTTGGGTGTTGAGTTGTATAAGTTCTTTATATATTTTAGAGACTAATCCTTTATCAGAGATGTCATTTGCAAATATCTTCTACCATTCTGCAGGTTGCCTTTTAGTTTAAGTCATGATTTCCTTTGCTGTGCAGTAGCTTTTTATTTTGGTGTGGATTCAATAGTTTATTTTTGCTTTTGTTACCCTTGCCTCAGGAGACCTATATAGAAAAAAAATGCTACAACTGATGTCAAAGAAGTTACCGCCTGTGTTCTCTTTTAGGATTTTGACAGTTTAAGGTCTCACATTTAAGTCTTTAATCCATTTTGAGGTTATTTTTGTGTATGATGTAAGAAAGGAGTCCAGTTTCATTCTTCTGCATGCTGCTACCCAATTTTCCCAACACCATTTGTTGAAGAGACTCTTTTTCCCATTAGATATTTTTTCCTGCTCTTTTGAAGATTAATTGACCATAGAGTTGTGGGTTTATTTTTGCTCTATTCTGCTTTCTATTCTGTTCTATTGATCTATGTGTCTATTTTTGTGCCAGTACCATAATGTTTTGATTACTAGAGCTTTGTAATATAACTTGAAGTCCAGAACTGTGATATCTCCAGGTTTGCTTTTCTTTTTCAATGTTGCTTGGGCTATTAGGGGTCTTTTGGATTTTAGGATTCTTTGTTCTCATTCTATGAAAAATTATGTTGGTATTTTGATAAAGATTGCATTAAATGTGTAGATTACTTTGGATAGCATAGACATTTTAAGAATATTGTTCTAATCCATAAGCATGGAGTGTCTTTCCATTTCTTTGTGTCATCTTCAATTTCTTACATCAGTGTTTTATAGTTTTCAGAGTACAGATCCTTTACATATTTGGTTAGGTTTATTCCTAGGTATCTTAATATTTTGGGTGCAATTGCAAATGGGATTGTTTTCTTAATTTCTCTTTCAACTGTTTCAACTTATTATTAGTGTACAGAAATACAGTGGATTTTTGTACATTGATTTTGTATTCTATGACTTTACTAAAGTTATCAGTTCTAGCAGTTTTTTCATGGAATATTTCAGTTTTTCTATCTATAGCATCATGTCATCTGAAAATAGTGAAAGTTTTACTTCCTCCTTATTGATTTAGAAGCTTTTATTTCTTTTTGTTGTGTGATTGCTGTGCCTGGAACTTCCAGTACTGTGTTGAGTAAAAGTGGTGAGGGTAGACATCCTAGTCTTGTTCCTGACCATAGAAGAAAAGCTCTCAGTTTTTCTGCACTAAGCAGATGTTAGCTGTGGCCATAAATGGCCTTCATTATGTTGAGGCAAGTTCCCTATATGCCTACTTTGTTGAGAGTTTTTATCATGAATGGATGTTGTACTTTGTCAAATGCTTTTTCTGCATCTATTGAAATGACCATATGGTTCTTATCCTTTCTCTTATTGATGTGATGTATCTCACTGATTTGAAAATATTGAACCACACTTGCTACCCAGGAATAAATCCCACTTGATGATAGTGAATGATTTTTTAATGTATTGTTGAATTTTGTTTGCTACTCTTTTTTGGGGAATTTTTGAATCTATGTACTTCAGTGTATTGGCCTGTAGTTCTCTTACGTAGTGGTGTCTTTATCTGGTTTTGGTATCAGGGTAATGCTAGCCTCATAGACTGAATCTGGAAGTTTTCTTTCCTTTTCTATTTTTTGGAAGAGTTTGACAAGAATAGGTATTATCGTTTCTTTAAATGTTTGGTATAATTTCCCTATGAAGCCGTCTGGTCCTGGACTTTTGTGTGTTGGGAGTTTTTTGATTACTGGCTCAATTTCTTTACTGTTATCAGTCTGTTCAAATTTTCTATTCCTGTTTCAGTTTTGGTAGTTTATATGTTTCTAGGAATTTATCCATTTCTTCTAGGTTGTCCAATTTGTTGGCATGTAGTTTTTATAATATTCTCTTATAACTGTTTGTATTTCTGTGATGTGGGCTATTATTTCTCCTCTCATTCCTGATTTTATTTATTTGAGTCCTTTCTCTTTTTTACTTAGTAATTCTGGCTAGGAGTTTATAATAATTCTACTGATTTTTTTTCCAAGAACGAGCTCCCTGGTTTCATTGATCTGTTCTATTGTTTGTTTAGTTTCTATGTCATTTATATCTGTTCTAATCTTTATTATTTCCTTCCTTCCACTGGTTTTAGGTTTTGTTTGTCCTTCTTTTCCTCACTCCTTTAAGTGTAAGTATAGGTTGTTTACTTGAGATTTTTCTTGCTTCTTGAGGTAGGCCTGTATTGCTATAAAATTCCCTCTTAGAACTGATTTTGCTGCATCCCAGAGGTTTGGGCCATGTGTTTTCATTTTCATTTGTTTCTGTGCACTTTTTCATTTCTTCTTTTATTTCCTAGTTGACCCATTCATTGTTTAGTAACATGTTATTTAACCTCCATGTATTTGTAATCTTTCCAGATTTTTCTTGTAGTTGTTGTCTAGTTTCATGGTGTTGTGGTCAGAAAGTATACATTGTATGACTTTGATCCTCTTGAATTTGTTGAAATTTGTTTTGTGGCCCAATGTGACCTATTCTAGAGAATGTTCCATGTGCATTTGAAAAGAATGTGTATTCTGCTATTTTAGGATGGAATATTCTGAATATATCTGTTAGATCCATCTGTTACAGCATGTAATTCAAAGTCATTGTTTCCTTGTTGATATTCTGTTTAGATAACCTGTCCACGGATGGTGGTGTGTTAAATTCTCCTACTCTTACTCTATTATTATTGACTAGTTCTTTTATGTTTGTTATTAACTGTTTTATATATATTTGGTGCATAAACATTTAAAGTTGTTACAACTTCTTGTAGGATTGTCCCCTACAGTGTCCTTCTTTGTCTCCGGTTACAGTGTTTGTTTTAAAGTCCATTTCTCCTATATAAGTATTGCTACTCTGGCTTTCTTTTGACATCCATTTGCATGATAGATGTTTCTCCATCCCCTCACTTTCAACCTGCATGTGTCTTTAGATCTGAAATGAGTCTCTTTTAGGCAGCATATACAGCATATAGGTCTTGTTTTTCTTATCCATTCTGTCACCCTATGTCTTTTGTTGGAGCATTTAGCCCATTTAAATTCAGAGTAATTATTGATATACATGTATTTATTACCATTTTATTATTTGTTTTGTGGTTGTTTCTGAAGATTTTCTCTTATCCCTTATCCTTTCTTTTCTTTCTCTCTCTCATGGTTTGCTGATTTTCTTTAGTGATATATTTGAATTATTTTCTCTTTGCTCTTTGCATATTTATTAGTGGTTTTGATATATGGTTACCATTAGGCTTGTATATAACCTATGAATATAGCAGTGTATATTAAGTTGATGGTCACTTAAGTTTGAACCCATTCTTTGTTCCTCTCCTCTCCATGTCTTACGCATATGTTGCTATATTTTACATCCTTTTATTTTGTGAGTTCCTTGCCTGATTTTTTACAGAAATATTCATTTTTAATGTTTTTATGTTTCTTACCTCATCTTTTCACTTTTGGTATTTCATTTCCACTCAAGGGTCCCCTTTAATATTTCTTGCAGGGCTGGTTTAGTGGTCATGAACTTCATTAGTTTTTGTTTGTCTGGGAAACTCTATCTCTCCTTATATTCTGAATGATAGCCTTGCTAGATAGAGTATTCTTGGCTACTGATTTTTCCCATTTAGCATTTTGAATCTATCATGCTATTCTCTTCTGGCTTGGAAAGTTTCAGCTAGCCTTATGGGGTTTTCTCTTATATGTAGCTGTTCTTTTCATCTTGCTGCTTTTAAAATTTTTTCTTAATCAGTGTATTTTGCAAATTTAATTACAATATATTTTGGTGTTGGCCTGCTTTTGTTGATTTTGGTGGAATTCTCTGTGCCTCTTGGATCCGGATATCTGTTTCCTTCTCCAGATTAAGGAAGTTGTCAGCTATTATTTCTTCAAATAAATTTTCTGTCCCTTTTTTCTCTCTTCTTCTTCTGGGATTCCTATAATGTGAATGCTATGTTTGATGGAGTCACAGAGTTACCTAAGTTTATTCTCATTTTGAATAATTCTTCTTTCTCTCTTTTTTTCAGCTTAATTACATTCCATTATTCTGTTTGCCAGGTTATTAATTCATTCCTCTGCTTCTTCCATCCTGCTGTTCATTCAATCACATTTCTTATTTCATTTATTAAGGCTTTATCTCTGCTATGTTATTCCTTATCTCTGTGTTAAGGGTCTTACTGATATCTTTCACTCATAAATCAGTGAGTATCCTTATGATCATTGCTTTAAATTCTCCATCAGACATGTTACTTATATAAGTTTTGCTTAGATTTCCAGCTGTGGCCTTCTCTTATTCTTTCATTTGGGATAAATTTCTCTGTCTTCTCATTTTATCTAAGTTTCTGTGCCTGTTTCTCTGTGTTAGGAAAGTCAGCTGTCTCCTGTTCTTGAGGGTAATGGCCTTATGAAGAAGAAGTACTGTACTGCCCTGCTGTGTAGTTGCTTCAGTTTTCTAGTGCCTGGCTCTTCCACGAGTGTCTCCACTGCATGCTGCATGTGCTCTGCTGTTTTGTTCTGGCCACTTTATCCTTCAGGCTAGTTGTCTGCAGAGGCTCTCTTTGCTTATTGTGGGCAGTGTGTGGTCCCCATCTTGAATGTGGTGTGTTTTAACTAGGTATGCTCAGGTCTGTTTGTGAAATGAGACCTGTCACCACCACCACCAGAACCAAGGCTCCACAAAACTCCCATGTCAGGAGATACGGTGTGAAAAGAGGTTTGTGCTGGTCTTCTGGGGGAGGGGACTCACTGTACTGGGACTGAGGCAAGTATGACTGGGAGGGGTGGTTCCATTGGATCATAGGGGGCAAGACTTGATGTAAGTAAGTTGGGTAGAGATTGTTGGTGCTTTGCTGGTTCACACAGGTGGCCCTGTGCTTATAGTGAGGGGTGGAGGAGGAAAATATCTCCAGCTAGTTCCTTTGTTCCCAGAGGGGTCTCTCTGTGAACACTCTCTCGGGTATGCTCTGAGATGAGCAAACAGTGCCCCCAGGAGTTCCTCAGGGCACTGTTTCTGTTTCCATGCTTTATGTTCCCATGCTATTGCCCCTTCTCTCCAAGAGCAGCCCCAATGCCCTCTGACCTCTCCCAGAGCCAAGCACACTGACCTTTGAAACTCCAGGCTTTAAGCCCTGCTGGTTGCAAAAAACACAAAATTTAGCCCCTCTTACTTTTCAAGCCAGTTGCTATGGGGATTCATTTTCCTCATACACTCCCCTATGTGCTACTCTGTCTCTTGTCCCTTTCTGTGACCATGACTTCTTCTCCACCACAATAGCCATGATCTGTTTCTCTCCCAAACCATGTCTACACATTTCCTACCTTCTTCAGTGTGGCCTTTTCTCTACCTTTAGTTGAGGAACTTGTTCTACCGGTGTTCAGGTCAATTTCTGGGGTATTTAGGATGATTTGATAGTTATCTAGTTGTATATCTAGTTTTGGGGAGGAGACAAGCATAGGGTCCTCCTACTCTCTTGCCACGTTCCTACTCTAAAATATTTCATTTCTAATTGTTTGTTGCTAGAAAATGGAAAAGACAATGGTTGTCTTTTATATCCTGAGAATATGCTAACCTCACTTATTAATTATACTCATTTTCATGTGTCTTTCTTAGCACTTCCTATGCAAATGCAGGGTTTTCTCTTCATAAACAAATAAATATAGTTTATTTCTTCTGTTCTATGTGTGTGCAATTTATTTCTATTTCACACCTTAATGCATTGGCTAGGAACTCCAGAACAGTGTTGAGTAGAAATAATCAGGTTGAGGAAATTTCTTTCCCTCTCTAGTTTTCTGAGAGTATTTATTATGAATGGGTGCTTTTCTGTATCAATTGAGGTTATTACATGTTTTCCTCCTATCTTCTGCTAGTGTGGTAAATGAATTTTTTATTTTTTTATTATGTTAGTCAACTTACAGTACATCGTTAGTTTTTGATGTAGTGTTCCATGATTCGTTGTTTGCATATAACACTTGGTGCTCATTGCAATACGTGGCTTCCTTAAATGACTTTTTTAAAAAGCTGAACCAATGTAATATCTTGTGAGATAATTATCACTGTGTCATATTGCTTTATCATTTTTATATATTGATGGCTTTGATTTGCTAACATTTTTTAAGGAATTGTCCATTTACGTTCATGGGGCATATTGGTCTATAATTTTCTTTCTCATATCTTGTTTGAGTTTAATATTAGAATAATCCTGGATTCAATAAATGATTTGGGAATTATCCTCTCCTCTATTTTTGGAAAGAGGCTGAGTAAGATTGATATTATTTTTTCTCAATTATTAATAGAATTTACCAGTAAAACCATCTGTACCTGTAGCTTTCTTTGTGAAAAATTATAGTTCTAAAGCATTTTTCAGTTTCATCTATGTCATCACAAATACTTTAAGTCATCACAATTTTTGACATATAGTTGTATATAGCATCCTTTTATTATTTTTCTGACATCCACAGGATCTATAAAGCTATCCTATCTTATTCCTGCTATTTTCTTTTTTCTTTTTTTTTCTCCATCAGCCTAGCTAAATGTTTATCAATTTTATCAGTCTTTCAAAAAGTCAACTTTTGACTTTATTTACTCTTTTGCTTTTGGCTATTATATTGATATTTGCTCTCATCTTAATTATTTTTTTCTACTTATTTTGAATGTAATTTATTCTTTTTTATCTAATTACTTATGGTGGAAGCTTAAGTAATTAATTTATCTCATTCTTCATTTCTAATATATCATTCAAGCCATGTATCCCCCTTCTAAGAACTGTTTAGTTGAATTCCACACATTTTGATATATGTATTTATTGTTATTCAGTTCAAAATATTTTCTACTTTTTATTTTCTTTTTTAATGGTTTTTAAGAAGTGTGTTTCATTTTCAGGTTTTGATGAATTTCCTGAGAGTTTATTGTTGTGGATTTCTAGTTTAATGCTGTTATCTTCTGGAAATATACTCTGAATTATTTTAATCCATTAAAATGTTAGACATTTTATAGCCCTGCATATGTTCTACTATTGAGAGTTCCATGTGCACTTGAAAAGAATGTGTATTATGTGGTTATTGGATGTAGTGATCTATAAATATCAATTAGGTCAAGATGACTGATAATGTTCAAATTTCCCATACGCACACTGATTTTTTTCCCCCACTTGTTCTGGCAATTACTGAAAGAGGGCTATTAAAATATTTAACTATCTTATATGTTTATATTTAATAATTGTTAAAATTGTCTATTTTTTTCTTTGGTTCTGTCAATTTTTGTTTTATATGTTTTGAAACTTTGTTATTAAGTGTATACATACTAGAAATGTTATGTCTCTTTCTTCTATGGTAAGAATTTTAAAAATTAATTGAGATAATAACATGACAGTATAAAGGTGAACATGTTTTGTTACTTTTAAAACATAAAGATGAACATGCTATTATATGAACAAAGCTATTTTAAATACCATTCATAGTATAACAGATAAAGAGATGAATGAAAAAAATGAATGACAGAATAAACACGTAACATCAGCATGGTCATCTCTTGAAGACCAATGTCTCTAAAGATTAATTTTTTTTTTAGTGATTAAAATGATTTATTTTCATAATCTCCTAGGTGTTAATGAAACCATAACACAGATTTTTAAAAAGGCAAAACCTTTTTAAAAAATCTTAATGCAGGATCCCAGAAAATACTAAGAAGGCAAAAATGATACAGTTTTTCCTATAAAACAAAATATCTTGACATAATAAAGATGAACTTTTGACTATATATGAGCTTTTGACTAATTTAATTCAACACATTCTGTGACTAAAGCAGAAAAAATGGCTGAAACCAGCAGGAGTGTGATATAGTGTATTACTCAATGAAAATCATTTCAATAACCTTCCAGGTCACCTTTCTTCTTCTCTCTTTAATGACTTTATTGAGAAATCATTTATCTATCATGTAATTCTCACATTTAAAGTATACAATTAAATGGGTTTTAGTATACCCACATAGTTGTACCAGGATTATGTCTTTTCTTTTTATAAAATTATCCCCTTTATCGCTGGTAATACTCCGTTCTTTAAATCTACTTCATGATATTCATATAGCCAAACCAACTTTCTTAATCTTAGTATTTACATGGTATATCTTTTCTCAGCCTTAACTTTCAACCTGTCTTTTTAAATTAATTAATTAATTAATCAATTTTAAGACTTTATTTATTTATTTTAGAGAGAGAGAATGCACAAGCGGGTGGAGGACCAGAGGGAGAGGGAGAAACAGACTCCTCACTGAGTAGGGAGCCTGACATGGGGCTTGGTCCCAGGACCCTGGGATCATAAGCTGAGCCAAAAGCAGATGATTAACTGACTGAGCCACCCAGGTGCCCCATCAAACTGTGTCTTTATATTTAAAATGCCTCTTCTGTAAACAATTTATAGTTGGGTCTTACTTCTTTAATCAGTCTACAATATTTTTCTTTTTCTTTGTGTTCACAGCTCTTTAATGATAATAAGTAAAACTATGATTTTTTTTTTAAGATTTTATTTATTTATTTGAGAGAGAGAATGAGATAGAGAGCATGAGAGGGAGGAGGGTCAGAAGGAGAAGCAGACTCGCTGCCGAGCAGGGAGCCCGATGCGGGACTCGATCCCGGGACTCCAGGATCATGACCTGAGCCGAAGGCAGTCACTTAACCAACTGAGCCACCCAGGCGCCCCTATGATTTTTGTTTTAACTGGTGATTTCTTACTCTTTTGGCAAGAATGAAGGTCTTTCACATGTTTCTGCATACTAACCAGAAGCAGAACTCTGAATATTTTTCTTTCTGTTTTTATTTGTGGCTGCACAGTTTACATCCTGGTGAACAGACTTTTTTTTTTTTTCAAATTGAAAAAGGCCTAGAGAGCCAAATTTTGTGAAAAGGATAAAACGTCATGCTAGGTAATATCATGCTTGGTGTGGATATATATTTTTAAATTCTTTTTCTGAAGCACCTTAATAGTGTTTATTTTTCTTCTTTCAAAAAAATTTAGTTGCTTAGAAGTAGCAATAAAAACTAGTTTTTGAGGTATCTCCCAAAAAGAAGTAATTCCTAAAAAGTACTGAGCAAAGGAACACTATTGAAGCAAGTACTTGGTTTCTTAAGGAAAGTGCACCAAAGAGCCAAGTCAATAGCAGTGTATATGCTCTCTTGTATTTGCTTTTTTTTTTAACAAAAATAATATACAAATTTTACTTAACAGAAAATAGTTTTAAATATTTTTCCATTTTAAGAAAGCAGAGAAATAATGTGGAGTGGAATGCAAAATTCACATGATTTTTACAGGCAAAACTTACGATTTGAAGGAAGTTTATAACCCACTGAAGGTCATTTTTAGCTTCATTCCGTGATTCTTGTATCCAGCCACTGGGACAAGTTGGTTCGTCAGTGTTATAAGATGTAAACGCTAACTACCCTTACAATAGCTCACCTTAATTTCTATTTTTTTCCCTAGATTTTTTTTATTATGTTATGTTAAACACCATACATTACATCATTAATTTTTGATGTAGTGTTCCATGATTTATTGTTTGTGTATAACACCCAGTGCTCCATGCAGAAGTGCCCTCCTTAATACCCATCACCAGGCTAACCCATCCCCACGCCCCTCCTCTCTAGAACCCTCAGTTTGTTTTTCAGAGTCCATAGTCTCTCATGGTTCGTCTCCCCCTCCGATTTCCCTCCTTCATTCTTCCCCTCCTGATATCTTTTTTTTTTTTAAACATATATTGTATTATTTGTTTCAGAGGTACAGGTCTGTGATTCAACAGTCTTACACAATTCACAGTGCTCACCATAGCACATACCCTCCCCCATGTCTATCACCCAGGCATCCCATCCCTCCCAACCCCCACCACTCCAACAAACCTCAGTTTGTTTCCTGAGATTAAGAATTCCTCATATCAGTGAGGTCATATGATACATGTCTTTCTCTGATTGACTTATTTCACTCAGCATAATACCCTCCAGGGCCATCCATGTCGTTGCAAATGGCAAGATTTCATTCCTTTTGATGGCTGTATAATATCCCATTGTATATATATATACAAACATCTTCTTTATCCATTCAACTGTCGATGGACATCTTGGCTCTTTCCACAGTTTGGCTATTGTGGACATTGCTGCTATAAACATCGGGGTGCACGTACCCCTTCGGATCCCTACATTTGTATTTTTGGGGTAAATACCCAGTAGTACAACTGCTGGATTGTATGGTAGTTCTATTTTCAACTTTTTGAGGAACCTCCATACCATTTTCCAGAGTGGCTGCACCAGCTTGCATTCCCACCAACAGTGTAGGAGGGTTCCCCTTTCTCCGCATCCCCGCCAACATCTGTCATTTCCTGACTTGTTAATTTTAGCCATTCTGACTGGTGTGAGGTGATATCTCATTGAGGTTTTGATTTGGATTTCCCTGATGCCGAGTGATATTGAGCACTTTTTCATGTGTCTGTTGGCCGTTTGGATGTCTTCTTTGGAAAAATGTCTGTTCATGTCTTCTGCCCATTTCTTGACTGGATCATTTGTTCTTTGGGTGTTGAGTTTAAGAAGTTCTTTATAGATTTTGGATACTAGCCCTTTATCTGATATGTCATTTGCAAATATCTTCTCCCATTCTGTCGGTTGTCTTTTGGTTTTGTGGACTGTTTCTTTTGCTGTGCAAAACATTTTTATCTTGACGAAGTCCCAATAGTTCATTTTTGCCCTTCTTCCCTTGCCTTTGGCAATATTTCTAGGAAGAAGTTGCTGCAGCTGAGGTCGAAGACATTGCTGCCTGTGTTCTCCTTTATGATTTTGATGGACTCCTGTCTCACATTGAGGTCTTTCAACCCTTTGGAGTCTATTTTTGTGTGTGGTGTAAGGAAATGGTCCAGTTTCATTCTTCTGCATGTGGCTGACCACTTTTCCTGCACCATTTGTTGAAGAGACTGTCTTTTTTCCACTGGACATTCTTTCCTGCTTTGTCAAGGATTAGTTGACCATAGAGTCGAGGATCCATTTCTGGGCTCTCTATTCTGTTCCATTGATCTATGTGTCTGTTTTTGTGCCAGTACCATACTGTCTTGATGATGACAGCTTTGTAATAGACCTTTGAAGTCCGGAATTGTGATGCCACCAGCTTTGCTTTTCTTTTTCAACATTCCTCTGGCTATTCGGGGTCTTTTCTGGTTCCATAGAAATTTTAGGATTATTTGTTCCATTTCTTTGAAAAAAAATGGATGGTATTTTGATGGGGATTGCATTGAATGTGTAGATTACTCTAGGTAGCATAGACATTTTCACAATATTTGTTCTTCCAATCCATGAGCATGGAACGTTTTTCCATTTCTTTGTGTCTTCCTCAATTTCTTTCATGAGTATTTCATAGTTTCTGAGTACAGATTCTTTGCCTCTTTGGATTTATTCCTAGGTATCTTATGGTTTTGGGTGCAATTGTAAATGGGATCGACTCCTTAATTTCTCTTTCT
The DNA here is from genome assembly GCF_011800145.1 of Mirounga leonina. Taxonomy (NCBI): domain Eukaryota; kingdom Metazoa; phylum Chordata; class Mammalia; order Carnivora; family Phocidae; genus Mirounga; species Mirounga leonina. The sequence goes on along the minus strand of NW_023270454.1, from coordinate 5,831,550 downwards.
TCTGTCTTGTTGTTGGTGTATAGGAATGCCACTGATTTCTGTGCATTGATTTTATATCCTGCCACTTTACTGAATTCCTGTATGAGTTCTAGCAGTTTTGGGGTGGCGTCTTTGGGGTTTTCCACATAAAGTATCATATCATCTGCAAAGAGTGAGAGTTTGAATTCTTCTTTGCCGATTTGGATGCTTTTGATTTCTTTTTGTTGTCTGATTGCTGTGGCTAGGACTTCTAATACTATGTTGAATAGCAGTGGTGATAGTGGACATCCTGCCATGTTCCTGACCTTAGGGGGAAAGCTCTTAATTTTTCCTCATTGAGAATGATATTCACTGTGGGTTTTTCATAGATGGCTTTTATGATATTGAGGTATGTATCCTCTATCCCTATACTCTGAAGAGTTTTGATCAAGAAAGGATGTTGTACTTTGTCAAATGATTTTTCTGCATCTATTGAGAGGATCATACGGTTCTTGTTCTTTCTTTCATTAATGTATTGTATCACATTGATTGATTCGTGGATGTTGAACCAACCTTGCAGCCCAGGGATAAATCCCACTTGGTCGTGGTGAATAATCCTTTTAAAAATGTACTGTTGTATCCTATTGGCTAGTATTTTGGTGAGAATTTTTGCATCCATGTTCATCAAGGATATTGGTCTGTAATTCTCCTTCTTGATGGGGTCTTTCTCTGGTTTGGGGATCAAGGTAATGCTGGCCTCATAAAATGAGTTTGGAAGTTTTCCTTCCATTTCTATTTTTTGGAAGTTTCAGAAGAATAGGTATTAATTCTTCTTGAAATGTTTGGTAGAATTCCCCTGGGAAGCCATCTGGCCCTGGGCTTTTGTTTGTTGGGAGATTTTTGATGACTGCTTCAATTTCCTTAGTGGTTATAGGTCTGTTCAGGTTTTCTTTTTTCTTTTTTCTTTTTTTTTTCTGTTCAGGTTTTCTGTTTCTTCCTGGTTCAGTTTTGGTAGTTGATACATCTCTAGGAGTGCATCCATTACTTCCAGATTATCTAATTTGCTGGCATAGAGTTGCTCATAATATGTTCTTATAATTGTTTGTATTTCTTTGGTGTTGGTTGTGATCTCTCCTCTTTCATTCATGATTTTGTTGATTTGGGTCATTTCTCTTTTCTTTTTGATAAGTCTGGCCAGGGGTTTATCAATCTTGTTAATTCTTTCAAAGAACCAGCTCCTAGTTTCGTTAATCTGTTCTACTGTTCTTTTGGTTTCTATTTCATTGATTTCTGCTCTGATCTTTATTGTTTCTCTTCTCCTGCTGGGTTTAGGCTTTATTTGCTCTTCTTTCTCCAGTTCCTTTAGGTGTAGGGTTAGGTTGTGTATTTGAGACCTTTCTTGTTTCTTGAGAAAGGCTTGTATTGCTATATATATTTTCCTCTTAGGACTGCCTTTGCTGCATCCCAAAGATTTTGAACAGTTGTGTTTTCATTTTCATTGGTTTCCATGCATTTTTTAAATTCTTCTTTAATTTCCTGTTTGACCCATTCATTCTTCAGTAGGATGCTCTTTAGCCTCCATGTATTTGAGTTCTTTCCAACTTTCCTCTTGTGATTGAGTTCTAGTTTCAAAGCATTGTGGTCTGAAAATAGGCAGGGAATGATCCCAATCTTTTGGTACCGGTTGAGACCTGGTTTGTGACCTAGGATGTGATCTATTCTGGAGAATGTTCCATAGGCACTAGAGAAGAATGTGTATTCTGTTGCTTTGGGATGGAATGTTCTGAATATATCTGTGAAGTCCATTTGGTCCAGTGTGTCATTTAAAGTCTTTATTTCCTTGTTGATCTTTGCTTAGATGATCTGTCCATTTCAGTGAGGGGGGTGTTAAAGTCCCCCACTATTATTGTATTGTTGTCGATGTGTTTCTTTGCTTTTGTTATTAATTGCCTTATATAATTGGCTGCTCCCATGTTAGGGGCATAGATATTTACAATTGTTAGATCTTCTTGTTGGATAGACCCGTTATGTAGTATATAGTGTCCTTCCTCATCTCTTATGACAGTCTTTGGTTTAAAATCTAATTTGTCTGATATAAGGATTGCCACCCCAGCTTTCTTTTGGTGTCCATTAGCATGGTAAATGGTTTTCCACCCCCTCACTTTCAATCTGGGGGTGTCTTTGGGTCTAAATGAGTCTCTTGCAGACAGCATATCGATGGGTCTTATTTTTTTATCCAATCTGATACCCTGTGTCTTTTGATTGGGGCATTTAGCCCATTTACATTCAGGGTAACTATTGAAAGATAGGAATTTAGTGCCATTGTATTGGCTGTAAGGTGACTGTTACTGCATATTGTCTGTGTTCCTTTCTGGTCTATGTTGTTTTTATGCTCTCTCTTTGCTTAGAGGACCCCCCCCCCCTTCAATATTTTTTGTAGGGCTGGTTTTGTGTTTGCAAATTCCTTTAGTTTTTGTTTGTCCTGGAAGCTTTAAATCTTTCCTTCTATTTTCGATGACAGCCTAGCTGGATATAGTATTCTTGGCTGCATATTTTTCTCATTTAGTGCTCTGAATATATCATGCCAGTCCTTTCTGGCCTGCCAGGCCTCTGTGGATAAGTCTGTTGCCAATCTAATGTTTCTACCATTGTAGGTTACAGATCTCTTCTCCTGAGCTGCTTTCAGGATTTTCTTTGTCTCTGAGACTCGTAAGTTTTACTATTAGATGTCGGGGTGTTGACCTATTTTTATGGATTTTGAGAGGGGTTCTCTGTGCCTCCTGGATTTTGATGACTGTTTCCTTCCCCAAATTAGGAAAGTTCTCTGCTATAATTTGCTCCAATATACCTTCTGTCCCTCTCTCTCTTTCTTCTTCTTCTGGGATCCCAATTATTCTAATGTTTTTTCAGCTTATGGTATCACTTATCTCTCAAATTCTGCCCTCGTGATCCAGTAGTTGTTTATCTCTCTTTTTCTCAGCTTCTTTATTTTCCATCATTTGGTCTTCTATATCACTGATTCTCTTTTCTGCCTCATTTATCCTAGCAGTTAGAGCCTCCATATTTGATTGCATCTCTTTAATAGCCTTTTTGATTTTGACTTGGTTAGATTTTAGTTCTTTTATTTCTCCAGAAAGGGTTTCTCTAATAACTTCCATGCTTTTTTCAAGCCCAGCTAGTATCTTTAAAATCATCATTCTGAACTCTAGTTCCAACATCGTACTAATGTCTGTATTGATTAGGTCCCTGGCAGTAGGTACTGCCTCCTGTTCTTTTTGTTGAGGTGATTTTTTCTGTCTTGTAATTTTGTCCAGAGAACAGATGAATGAAAGAACAAAATGCTAAAAGGGTAACAACATCCCCAGAAAATATACACTAAACAAATCAGAAAAGACCTGAAACCGGGGGGAAAGAAAGGGAAAGAAAGAAAAAAGAAAAAGAAAAAGAAAAAGATAAAAACAAACAAAAACAAAACAAACCAAAAAAACCAGAATATGATCAAATATGATCAGGTGCATAGACCAGTGCCACAAACTAGATTTTGGGCATATTTTGGTCTGTTAGAAGAAAGTGCCTCCCAAAATTTTAAAGAAAGAAAAACTTATATATGTACAAAAGTAAGGGTTAATATGATGAAGGGATGGAATATGATTCCAAGTAAAATGAAAATTATAAAAGATTTTATAAAAGGAATTGATAAAATAAGAAGTTGGTTGAAAAAAGAAAGAAGAGAATTTAAAAAAAGGAGGGGGGAGAGAATGTGATCAGGCAGGATATTAGAACAAAGCCATACACTAGAGATTTAGGTTATATTTTGATCTGTTAGAAGAAACTGTATCTCAAAATTTTAAAGAGAGAACAACTTATATGTATATATATATAAAGGGGTAACTACTATGAAGGGATAGGATATGACTCTAAAAAGGAAAAATAAAAAATATTTTTTAAAAAAGGGATTGATAAGATGTTGGTTGAAAAAGGGAAAAAGAAAATTTAAAAAAAAAAAGACAGTTAAAAAAATTAACTTTGAAAGACTGAAGAATCATGGTAAACAAGCCATGGATTCTATGTGCAATATTCCCCTAGCGCTGGAGTTCTGCTGTTCTCATTGATCGGTAAACTTGGTCTTGGCTGGCTGTTCTTGCTGATCTTCTGGGGGAGGGGCCTGTTGCTGTGGTTCCCAAATGCCTTTGCCAGAGGCGGAATTGCCCCGCCCTTGCCGGGTCCGGGCTAAGTAATCTGCTCGGGTTTGCTCTCAGGAGCTTTTGTTCCCTGCAAGTTTTCTGTACAGCTTTGGAGGCCAAGAGTGAAAATGGTGGCCTCCCAATCTCCACCCCAGAGGAGCCAAGAACTTGGGGCCCCACTCCTCAGTGCACCCCCAAAGAAAAGCAGTCAATCACTCCCATCTCCCTGGTCTCCGGCCGCACTCCGTGCTCACCTGGCCTGTGACCGAGTGTTTCTATCTCTGGCACCCGACTCGGTGTGAAGTCTTCAAACCCAACAGATCCCTGTGGTGCGCTCCCGCACCGCTCCCCCTGGGGGAGGAAGGGGAGTCTCCCCAGATCTGCCGCTTGTTGGGTCCCTGCTGGAGGAGCAGTGGCCCAACTGTGCCGCGGATCATGGTTTATGGCAACCCCGAGCTGCAAGCCCGCACCTCAGCTCCGTCTCTGCAGCCGGCTTCCCCGCTCCCATACCTGGGAGCTCTGCCACACTCAGGCACCTCCAGTCTTTCTGTGACCCCGAGGGTCCTGAGGCCACACTGTCCCAATGAGGGTTCCACCCCCCGCTTAGCCACTGGAGCGACGTCCCTCAGTGGAGCAGACTTCTAAAAGTTCCGATTTTGTGCTCCGTGGCTCTATCACTTGCCAGAAGCGGCCAAGGGAGCTCCCCTCCCCCGCCATCTATCCTCCAGAATATCACCTCAGATTCACTTCGCACGTCCTACCTTCCAGAAAGTGGTGGTGGCTTTTCTGTTCAGAGTTGTTGCTATTCTTTTCTTCGATCTCCTGTTGAGTTCATAGGTGTTCAGAATGGTTTGATCCCTATCCAGCTGAATTCCTGGAACCAGACGAAATCCAGGTCTCCTACTCTTCCGCCATCTTGCTCCACCTTTCCTGTTGTATTTGCTTTTTAAAAAAGCCTAAGTGCTTTATAGTAAGTTCTTATAATGGCACAGTCAATTTTGCAAAAAGAAGAGAACTCTGAAGGAGGCAATATGAATTGTTAGGCATGAGATGACCCTGGAGGTAATGAACTGAGAGGTGAAAGCATTTCTTTATTCTAATTTAAAGGTGGGTAGTCTCCTATCTTGGTTACAAATCTGAGCAGTGTTCCTTTGGGTTGCCCCACTGCTATGGTTATCAAAAAGCAGGTATAAGAACAAGACAATTAATAGGATAAATGGAGGTGGGAAAGCAGAGCTGAATAGGTAACAGAAGTATGAGCTAAGATCAGGAAGAGTTAATCAGCATAAGATGCCAAGTTAAGACTACAGCAACTATGAGAACCAGATTCTAAGATCCAACCCAAGATCTGAACCACTAGAAGAAAACAGAGAAACAAGATTTATACTAAGGATCTTATCCAACTGTCCGTTTGCTCACCCTACACATAGAACTTCATGGACCCAACATCTCACCCTGTGCTAAACTATTAGCAATTGATTTTTCAGCTATCTTGACATATAATATTTGAGGGTGGAACTAGAGTGGAGGGGGTGCCTGGGTGGCTCAGTCAGTTAAGTGTCTGCCTTTGGCTCAGGTCATGATCTCAGGGTCCTGGGATTGAGTCCCATGTCAGGCTCCCTGCTCATTGGGGAGTCTGCTTCTTCCTCTACCCCCTCCCCCATCATGATCTCTCTCTCTCTCAAATAAATAAAATCTTTTCTTTAAAAGATTTTTCTTTAAAATCTTTAAAAGATTTTATTTATTTGAGAGACAGAGAGTGAGAGGGAGCATGAGAAGAGAGAGGGTCAGAAGGAAAGAAGACTCCCCCTGAGCAGGGAGCCCGATGTGGGACTAGATCCTGGGACTCCAGGATCATGACCTGAGCTGAAGGCAGTTGCTTAATCAGCTGAGCTACCCAGGTGCCCTAAAATCTTTTTTTTTTTTAAAGGAACTAGAGTGGAGGTGGGTAGAGGATGACTAATATTTACTGAGCAACAACTAAATACTATGCACTGAAAAGGCAATTCCTATTTGAAAATTACCCCCAAGGTTTGCCTATTTTGGTTTGTCTTCCCCTTGTGTTTCTAGAGCTTAGCAGAAAGAGTAGAAGAAATGAAAGAAATTAGAAGTGCTTTTAAAATACTGGAGCAGGGGCGCCTGGGTACCTCAGTCAGTTAAGCAGCTGCCTTCGACTCAGGTCATGATCCCTGGGTCCTGGGATTGAGCCCCACATCTGGCTCCCTGCTCAGTGGAGAGCCTGATTCTCCCCCTCTCTCTGCCTTTGTCTCTGCCTACTTGTGCTTTCTCTCTCTGTGTCAAATAAATAAATAAAATCTTTAAATAAATAAATAAATAAATATAAATAAAATACTGGAGCAGTTTGGGGGGATTGAGGTAGGGGGAAGGACCCTAAATTCTTTTCAAGGCATCAACTATTTCAGGGCACCTGGGTGGCATAGTCAGTTAAGCACCTGACTCTTGGTTTCAGCTCACGTCATGATCTCAGAGTCATAAGATAAAGCCCAGCACCAAGCCCCAAGCATGGAACTCCGCACTCACTGGGGAGTCTCCTTGAGATTCTCTCTCCATCTCCCTCTGCCCCTCCTGCTCATGTTCTCTCTCTCTCTCTCAAATAAAACAAATAAGTCTTTTAAAAAAAAGACATCAGCTGTTTACAAGAATTTTTAAGGATTATTTATTTATTTATTTATTTATTTAAAGATTTATTTATTTATTTTATTTATTTGAGAGAGAGTGCAAAGGGAGGGGCAGAGGGAGAAGGAGAAGCAGACTCCCCAGGACCCCAGGACCTGAGCCAAAGGCAAACACTAAACAGACTGAGCCACTAGGCGCCCCAACCATTTACAAAATTTTTGAAATTCAAAATTTAGCTTCTTCCAGATTCATCAGGCAGTTCATCTGGAGCAAAGATATTTTGAGTTACCAAATTCTCATTGAGGGTCTTCCCTGGAGCCCATGGTGGGCATTCTTTGTACTCTGAGCTTTCCTACCATGGCCCTTATTTCTTTTCTACTGGAATTTGAAGTGGTTACATAAAACCCAGGGAAAGGAACCAGTTTTTAATATCCAAACCACCAAGTCTAAATCTGGGTTTATGTGCCTCTAAGGCTTCATAAAAGGGGAGGATAACATCAGCTTAGGCCTTACCTCAAACCACAAGACATTTAAATTCTGATTTATGATCTAAGCTGGACTAGTATAAGCTATCAAGAAGTTTCATGTTCCATTGTTTTGGGTTTTTTTATGTAAAGTAAAAGTAAAAGGACTGAACTTACTCAATTCCTTCCTGTTTGGCTAATGGAATTGATTATGGAGTTGGAAGAGGTAGTTAGAGGTCAAAGGAATAGACCAGAATAACCTGTGTTTCCTTCTCAGATTTGCCGTCAATTGACCAAATGATCATAGCCAGGTTCCTCATTCTCTGGGAGTCTCCCTTCAGCCCCAGTCAGAAGGAGACTGCCCTTGACCCTGCACCTAGAGGGTCCCATTCTGACCCTCCTCCTATGGAGGCTCCATGGAGCCAAGAGGACATGCCCACCTGGAAGCCGTGCCTGCCCTCTAGACTTCTCTCCATAGGACTTTGGTTTCCTTTCCCAGTTGGCTCCTAGACCACTTTCATAGTTTGCATGGGTCTCTGGTCCAAGACTGACCTCCCAAGTGTTGACTGGGTCACCAGTGTGCTTACTGTTTTCCCAAATGTTGACCAAGGGAGACTGTTTGTAAAGCATGTGAATGGAACTTGTTTGTGTGACTGTAGTGTCAGTGTGTCTACGTGCATGCCAGCTGAGTGTCTCAAAGATCTGACAGATCCATTGAAAGTAAAAAGGTAAGAGAGACAAGCTGAGGGCTGAGAACTGGCTCCTCCTGGGCTGTCAAGGAATCCCAGAATTTAAATGCAATTTGGCCTTCCAGGTCTTGATGAAAGTATATTTGTTAAGGTATGAGGCTAAAACTTATTTTATTTAACATTTTTAAAGCTTGAATTATGAATTCTAAATATTTAAACACACGCATGTGGGCCACCATGTATATTCTTGTCTTGGGACTCACAAAAGTTAAAGGGGGGCCTGTCTCCAGAACACTTCCTTTTCCTTGATTATAAACATGCTGACTATAACCAACAATGGGTGTTTAAAGGTCTTTGGAAACCTCAACAACCTTAAACTATTTTTATTTCTCTCCTTTCAAGTTTCAAGTGGTTGCAGATAGCAGTCTAGAATTATCCAGGTTGATAACTAAGTCACTTATTGCAAAAAGTTACAAAATTTATAGCAAATGGTAAAATCTCAAGCAGAGGTAATATTTTTCAGAAAACCAATACCACTCTAGCTATTATTAATTTTTCATATCCATATTACACATGTTTCTATGTCCATGTTGCCAGAAGATCACAAGTAATTTTTGTTTTCATTTATACAGCAAAAGTCAGATGAGTTTCCATCATGAGACACATTATGCCATATGCTATGGATATAGACAACTCACTATGAAACTGTGATAAGAGCTATTATAGAAGTGTGTCTGTAGTGTCACAGAAGAGGAACATTAAAGTGCTTAGTTAAAAACAGCTAAGAAGAGGCTCACTGAATCTCAGGACTGGAGAAGAACATAAAGACCATCTAGTCTAAGGCCCAGCACCAGCACAATAAATGAAAATAGACCCCAGTACATCACCATGAGATTTCAGAACACCAGGGAAAGAGATCTTACAAGTTTTTCAAAAGAAAAATGTTTGAGTGTACAAAGGATCAGAACAGCCCCAGACATTTTAACAGTTATACTGGAGTGATGCCATCAAAATTATAAGGAAAAATTATTTTCAACTTAACTTCTAAACCTAGTGATACTATTAAGTTATTCTAAGGGTAAACTAAATATGTTTTTGGACGTAAATTCTCAAAATACACATATTTGTAGGAACTACTGGAGAAGGTACTCCATTTTAAAAAACAAGGGAATAAACCAATAAAGATGTAAACATGGGGTCCAAGTAATGGAATTCGATATCAGAAAAGTAAAAGAAATCCCCAGAGTGATGACAAAGAGTAATCCCAGGATGGTATAGGCCGTAGGCTTAGCAACCAACAAGCCCAGACTGAAAGATCAAAAGGCTCCTTCAGTGATGTCTCCAAAAAGGAAAAAAAAATTGGTAAAAATACTTAATGCATTGAGACATATTGAGAGAGAGCTGGAGGCTGAATTAACAAGACCATAGAAGATGTAGCAGATAAAGAATACCAGCTGGGAGAAATAAATACTTATGCAAGAAAGGAAGAAAAGGATAGTACTCTATGTGGCTCAACTGTGACTAGCATTTATGTACTCAGGTTAATTTAAACACTGACAATAGATCTAGCCAAAGTAATATTATGATATATTTATGTTGGGAGAATGGATATATGAATACTGTGCATGTGTTTGCTGGTAGTATAGTGATGGGGATGTAAATTGGCTAAATTCTCATGTTCCATAACTTGGTCAATATAGTGCCTAGAACTGAAGAATCAAGAGATGGCACTATATGCAGATTATTTAGATGCACAGAAGTTTAATACTTAAAAAAAAACAAAAACAAAAACAAAAAAACTTAGAGTTGAAAATGGTTGCCTCTGGGGAACAGACACCAGTGATTGTGGGGAGAGGAGGAATGGAACTACCTGTAACATAATGAGCTCTGTAGAGGTAATTGACCCTTTAAACTATGAGCATGCATAACCTTGATAAAAACAGAAACTACATTTATTCTATTTCAAAGATTTTATTAATTTATTTTGAGGGGAGGAAGGGCAGAGGGAGAGAGAGAATCCCAAGCGGACTCCATGCTGAGCTCAAAGCCCAATGCGGGGCTCGATCCATAACCTTGAGACCATGACCCAAGGCAAAATCAAGAGTTGGATGCCCAAACAACCGAGCCACCCAGGTGCCCCTACATTTATTTTTTAAACATGAATTTTAAAAGCTCTTTGTTGGGGAAAAATAAATGAATGGGCTGTACTAGATGACAGTCAAAATATTTCAATGTGTACAGGATTTATGGTGTAAAAAGTATTTCCATATACACAATCTAATAAATTTCTGTGTGGTAGGTTATTATTGTCCTCATATTATAGCTGAAGTAATTCAGGTGTAAGGATGTGAAATGCCTTACCAAAGTCCACATGGCAAGGATGTGGCCAGTCAAGTGCAGGTCTCCTACCTCAAGGTGTTTCTATAAAATCACTGCCTTCTAAAGCAGCTCTCTGAGCCTGGAATATTCTGTAAAGGCTGCCTTATTCCTAGGATATTGGTGGAAGTGCAAGTATTTGGCATTACAGTTGGGAAGGACTTTGTAGACAATCTAGCTCAACCCTCTCATTGTACATATAAGAAATGTGAAGCTCACAAAAGACTTCAGGCCACCAAGATGTTCGGTGTGCAAGAGAAAATTTGATCAATGGGAAAACATAACTTAAATTCTCTTGAGTTGCTTGGATCCAGAAATCTTTGCACCATTCTAACAATGTAGGACTCATGGATTATACAATGTCAAGGGAGTTAAACTGTATATAAGTCTGACACCTTTGTGTCACTTTGTCCCTCTTGGGCATGGCTGCAATGGAGTTCTTCCATGGTAACCAATCCAGTTCAATTTCTGGAATGAGAAAGCCTGATGAAAGGAAATCCTTACCACATTTTACAGTTTCTCTCATTGTCAAAGTGACTTCATAGATTGTTATTTTTCAAGCATTTGCAGCCTAGTGACCTGACAACTTTCTACTCTTTTTTGTTTGTATGGTTTACCATGTAAAACAGTCCAACAAAACCCCATACATGGCAAGAACTGAAGAAAGTTTATTTTGCTGGCAGTGCACACAACTTTCTAAACAAGTAAGTTTTTTTCAGGTCAATTAAACTTGTGTTCAATAAAATCACACAGGAGACAAAGGGCTAGAAATGTCAGTTATTGATTACATCTTGGTTACACCTGGAGAGAGGCTCCCCTGACTGAACTTGATTAAAAATCATTTCCAAATCTAAATTTCCACAACATTACATCATTTTACATTATCTTCATCCATGTGTCCTCCCTATACCCCACCCCTCTGAGCTTGCAGACTGAGGGGTCTGCTGAAAATGGTCCAGTCATGTATGCTTCTCAAATGGTACATCAATTAGTTGAAAGATAGCCTGACCCTGGGATAAGCCAAGGCACCATTGGGAAAAGTGATGAATGCTTTCCTTGTCGAGGTAAGTAGAAAATTAAGGGAAAGAACTCTAATATTTCATTTATAAGCATCATAATGGAATGAGCTTCTCCATGTAAGTACATTTTCTAGTCCTCAAAACCTAGCTATATTTTTCAAAGCCTTCATTTTTAACCGTAAAATAGAGATAATAATTGTCTGGCTCATTTTGTTTGTTGTGATCATCATATGAGTGAATGCATTTAAAGCCCCTACCTAAAATTCCTGTCACATTGTAACTACATTTTGGATGTTAGTTCACTTCCTCCCGAAAGTGTCAAAACTCTAAAAGAAAAAAAAAATGTATCTCTTACTTCCCTGACTTGTCAGTAAAAATGAAGTATTGCCACACCAGCCATAGGCTGCTCTCATTTGCTAGTAAGATGATATATATCCAATGGTAGGACATTCTAGTCACTGATCAATAAACTCAATAAAATAGAGTTAGACACCAAAAATGGTCAAAAATGAAATTATCATACCTCCAGATTGTTTATGCTTTTCCAGAGAATATATGAAATTAAGAATTTTTTAAAAAATTTTTATCATAGATTTAGTTACATTACGAACCAAATAATGTGCATATTTGTAACAATGGTCTATTCTGTCACCAAATGGTACAAAATATCAAATGTGGAAAGGGAGAACCCAAGTTCAAATCCTGACTCTTCTACTCATTACTTGTGTAAACTTGAGGAAATCTCTCCATTCTCAATTCTTTTCCTTACCTGTAAGATATATATTACCTTCCTTAAGAGGCATGCACCTGGTTCATACTAAGTCAACAAATGGTAGCATTTATATTTATCAAAAATAATGTAATTAATCATCATAATACAGATGGGATCCTTATGTTGCTCATCAAAATTAAAATCAAGTTATACCAAGTATAAAAACAATTCAGTTATTTCTGCTTCTCTCAAGAACAGATGCTTCTTAAAATTGATTTATACTAATGATAATGAGATAAATTCCACTGATACATTCTTCCAACAGGTCCCACTATTTACTTGTATTGATCATCTACGATTATCAAGTTCACACTATTGGATAGACCTACAGGAAAAAGATAAGGGACACTAGCATTTATTACCTATTCTATACAAGGCATTGTGATAATTGCTTTAGCATGCATCAATTATGTTATTTGTTCCTATTAAAAACCATATGAGGCAAGAACTAGCTGCCCATTTTTCTTTACCATCTAAGGAAATGAAACTTTGCCAGGTTAAATGCATTGTCAATGATAAGTGACAGAGCTTGGATTAAAATCAGGGCATGTCAGATTTCAAAGCTTACACCCTCCAGTTCATCAGAGATGGAGCTATTCCTTTGGGATTACAAAGGATGTGAAACAGTCTACATTTTAAGGACATGTCTTTTTCAGAGTCCTGTGAGAAGCAAAGAGTCTCTGCATTCTGGTGAGACTACCATTTTCCTACTTTATTTGTTCCCTCTTATTTAGCATTTTTCCAAATCCTTGAAAAAATGGATGAGGATAAAAATGTTTCTTCCAGTTAACTGCAAAAAATGAGTTCATCAAGACGCTCAAATGGGATATTCTACACCTCTTTTCTTTTTGATACTGTCTGAAAATACCACTTCAGTAAATTGTGGGTTTTTTCTTTCTCATGTCTTTCCTTCTTTTTATTTAAATGGTGCCCCAGGGGTAAAAGATGTACACACTTGTTAAGAGAGAAAATCAAAAGTAATATTTTCATGAAAACACATTTCTGTTGATCAGAAAGAGAAAATGGATGCTGCCTTCCCAAGATACCAAAACAAGCAGTCTATTGAACCAAAGTAAGGTCTTCAAACTAATGTAATACTTACGGGAGTTTCATTCTGTAAAAAACACATTCTGTAAAAAATACTTCATGTAAGGGTCAGACATGTCCAACAGAGTGTGACTTTGTCCAGAATGTAGAAAAGAAAGAACATTTGTTGAGAGTATGTGCAACTGTCTTATATTCTGTCAGATGCTATGGTCTTCCTAGAGACTAAAAGATTGGGAACTTGGTTCTCATTTTACAAATAAGGAAATAGAGGTCCAAAAAGTGATTAAGTGAACTTCCTTTTTAAAAATTCCTAGGAAGTGGAGAAATTAAAATGTGAATCTTACATCTGACTGATGCCAAATAAAAGTTATTTTCATTCTATCATATGCCAGGTGATTTATATAGTGGACTCTAAATACTCACAGTAATGTTACAAAGTAGGTGTGATTCTCTCCATTTGTAAATATCAGGAGGTTGAGGCTTGGGTAGACTAAGTAATTTCTCAGAGCCACATAGCTAATAAGACATAGAGCCAAGATTTTAACCTTGGCTTACCTATCTCCAAAGCCATCGCTTTCCATGGTGTCATGCAGTTTCCCAGCAGAGTTAATGACCACACTGGCCTTAATTAAGTTAAACTAACAGTGGATGTGGAAGTAAGAACCTACAGAAGAATGCCACTGTCTTCTTGGAAGTCATGTCAATTGGGAAGAGTATGGAGGATGTGGTTAGTATGTGCCATGCAGTTTGAGAAACAGATTCTTGACAATGGAAAAAAAAAAAAAAAAAGGAAAGGAAAAAGGGAGTCAACCCATGAATGGAGAAAAAGAAGAATCACAAGTTCCCAAAGTAAAGCTGCTGCAAATCAGTCATAGCTAATATCAAATAGAAAGATAAATGCAGTCATCTGAAGAAATCTGTGATCCAACAAAGCTTCTGATATGGAAAGAATAAGAGCAAATGCAGGGAAAGGCCTCTCTGAGAACCTAGGGTGTGCTTTGACTGATTTAAAAAATACCTTTATGCAAAGTAACAAAATGGTCTTTTTATAGGCAACTTAGGGAAAACATTTAAAAAATAAAATAAAGAAAAATACAAGAAATTAAAAATAATAATAATGTCACAGCATCAGCAGGCGGCCACAACCCCTGCCTTAGTTGGATGTATACTTGTATGTTGTCATTCTGGAAAGAAAAGAATTCTGAGTTTAACTTATACTAACTTCAGTGATCAGTTCCTAAGAGCCCCAGACACTTGTATGGGAGAATATGTAGGATCCCAAAACTTGTCAACCTTCAAGTCCCAAGTGAAATGTTAAAATATCTCAGGGAAGGAAATTGATGAATATAATTAAAAAGATTCAGGAATGGGGGAGGGGCGTGGCAAGAGGATCCAAGAATGATGGGAAAAAAAAGACAAGAAGTGAAAGCAAACTGCATCTGTATATACATATGGTTGAAATTGGAGTTAGATTAGAAATTACTCAGAGGCTAATTAGTGCTCAGAGAGAATGCCTTTGTCACTGGCTTGATCTAAGTACTTTGTTATATCCTGAACAATGGGGGACTGGCTGTGCTGCCTTAGGGTAGTGAGTAATGGCCTGGACCATCTGTGGCTGCTCTCAGGCACCTGAACCCAGGAGGAGCCACCCTCATAGGAACCATCACACCCCAGATACTGAATATGTGCTGTCCCTGCTGCCTGCCTCCAGGGCCCTTGCAGGAGTAAGGATGTCTGATCTTGGAATAAGAAAGAAGATTGTTATTGAAAATAACCTGAAATCCTTGTCTTGTAAAGGATTTCTTTTCTAACTTTTCCTTTTCTTTTTTCTTTTTTCTTTTTGTCTTCCTTTCTAATAGATGTTTTACTACTGGTCTTTGAAGACAGAAAAGAGAAAGAAATGCAGATTGGAACTGCCTGTAATAGAGGGGAAAGAAGATAAGAAAAGTGACCACAGATGCAAAATATGGAGGAGGAGGAGGAGCAATGATAGGATTCAGAAATAACGTAAAACCAGAAAAATGTTTTTGAAGACCTTAAAAGTAAGTATGACAGACCACAGATTATTAGGTGCTGGTGTCATACCCGAAAATCTCATTTTCTCATTTGTAAAATGGAGGTAATTGTATATGCCTCATAGGATTTTGCCAGAATAATAATAGCAACTATTTCAGAGTGCTGTCAAAATAAAAGAAATTAATGCATGTAAAGTGTTTAAAACATGTCTAGCACATATTGATAACAATTGTTATCATTTTGTTGATGTTGTTAGTAGTAATATTGGCATTATAGAAAACTGTAAAGTGCTAAACACATTGCCAGGTGCATGCAAGTTTTTAATAAATGACTATTATAATAATAGTAATAGAGCTAAAATGCTATTATTATTACTACTTGAATAAAAATGGGATATATATCTAACTAAAACATTGGAACTAAAAACAAAGAAAACATACCATAAGTGAAAAGACAGAAAGTAAAGGAGACAACGGGAAAGCACAAAACAAGATCAAATTAATAATAATTAAAACAAAAGATCAACTTTCATATAATATAAATATATATATTATAAAATAAAAACAAAAAACAAAGCAAGAAAAAGAAAAAATAAGTTAATCTCCTATGTTGGAAAGGGAGAGAAAATATAATTTGCAGATACTATAATTGTATAATAGGAAAGCACTAGAATAACAACTGAAATACTAAAAGTAAAAAAAAAATTTAGAAAAGTGACAAGCTAAAAAATAAGATTCCAAAAATCAAGATTGCTTCCATATACAAAGAGATATAACAAAAATGTAAGGAAGGAAGATCTCATGCGCAATAGTGCATAAAATAGAACAAGACCTAAAGCAAGAATAAGAGTAGGAGAGAAGGAGATGAAGATGTACAGACACACTCATGATACGTAGGAATGAACTGAACAAGAAGTGTGCAGACTTTGAGAAAGAAAGGCATAGTTTCTGTGCATAGACAAAAGACTAATTTCAGAGATAAAATATACTTCTTGTGGAGAAGGTAAAATGATTCATAAATTTATTTAGAAGGAAAAAAACACCTCATAAAATTTAGCAAAAAAAAAAAAAGAGAGAGAGAGAGAGAAATGAGACTGAATTCCTCCAGCATGGATTAATACAATATAAAGCTCTGCTGAGTAGAACATCTTGGCACTACTGCTGGGATAACGGTAGCCAGCATGTATTAGCTGCTTCCTTTGTTCCATGCACTAAGTGCTTTCCATGCATTAACTAATTTTATCTCATATACATAACGATGCTGTGAGGTACATACTGTTTTTATCTGCATCTCAGAAGAAGAAAGCAGAGCAGTTACATTAAATAACAACCCCACTCACCACTCCTAAGTGTGGAAGTGTATGAAAACCTAGGCTTCCTTTCCTCAGAGCCTATGAAAGATGTTTAGAAGAACTTAATAAATGAAAAGTTTTCATCTTTAAATTTATTTTTACATAATCTAAAATGTCAACTAATACCTCCAATCTTCAAAGGAAACACAGCGTCTCACTCTCCCACATGCAGCCACTTTTAATTATTGTAGGTGTGGCTGTTAGTATCTAACTTTATGTTTCTCAGAGTAAAGCTTACATTGCTATTTCTTGATATTTTCGATTTTAGACCTTATCTACAAGTTCCAAGTCTGAAAGATGAGGACTTATCTATCTTATGCACGTTTCCTGTCCTCACCTTATACTAATTAAACAGTATTGTTAAATCAATATTTACTGTTATGTTATAATAATATAAATATTATTCATGAAGTCATGCAGTAAACCATCATCATATTTTTCTCCTTGTAACAAAGGGTCATCTCTTTTTGAAGTTAATTCTTGTCCTGTTTTCTTATTCATATTGTCTCCATGTACCTATCACAAATTAAGTCTCCCAAATGTCCACTATGATTATGAATATCTTCTTGATATAATCAAACACATCAATCAATCTTACTAGTTTCATCTTGTTTGTTCGGGTTTTGTTTTGTTTTGTTTAATATCTTGATGCCCTCCATCTTCTTACTTCTATCCAGACAGATCACTCTTAGAAATACTTCACCGATGCCATCTGGATAAATCTCTTCATCATACTCCCAAGAATTTTCTTCACCTCCCTCTTGTGTTGAGTTCCTTCTTTCCTGGATCTTGTGTTTCTTCCCTTCCTTCCTTCCGTCCCTCCTTCCTTCCACCCCTTCATATTGGTAGACCACATCCACAATTAATTCCTGAGAAAGGTATAGGTAATGTACAAGTTTGAAAAGTGCCCCCTTTGAAAATGTTCTTATTCCACTCTCACAATTCAGTAATAGTTCAGATGAATATGAAATTCCAGTTGTGAATAATTTTACCTCAGAAATTTGAGGGCATTGCTTCTAGCTTCCAGTGTTGCTATGGAGATACCCAAATCAATTCTGATTCCTGAACTTTCATAAATGATCTGGTTTTATTTTTTTCCCCTCAATGAAAGTTTTAGGTTCTTTTTTATTTTGAAATTTCAGTTAGTATGTGTTGGTGTGGTTCTAGGAATTCATGTCCTCAGTTTTGAGAAATTTTCTTACATTTTTACCATGATGGTTTCCTTCTCATATTTTCTTTTTTTAAGCTTTTGTTTTAATTCCAATTAGTTAACATACAGTGTTATATTAGTTTCAGGTGTACAATATAGTGATTCAACACTTCTATACATCAGCGGGTGCTCATCACAAAAACTGCACTCCTTAATCTCCATCACCTATTTCACCCATCCCCCCACCCACCTCCCCTCTGATAGCCATCTGTTTGTTCTCTGTAGTTAAGTCTGTTTCTTGATTTGCCTCTCTCTCTCTTCTCTCTGTCTCTCTCTCTTTCTCTTAGCCCATTTGTTTTGTTTCTTAAATTCTACACAAGTAAAATAATCTGGTATGTGTCTTTCTCTGACTGACTTACTTCACCTAGCATTATACTCTCTAGCTCCATCCATGTTGTTGCAAATGGCCAAGATTTTCGTTCTTTTTATGGCTGAATAATATTCCATTGTATATATGTACCACATCTTTGTCCACTCATCTATTAATATTCCATTGTATATATGTACCGCATCTTCTTTATTCATTCATCAATCAAGAGACATGGGCTGCTTCCATATCTTGGCTATTGTAAGTGATGCTTATAAACAAAGGGCAGTGTATGTATCCCTTTGAATTAGTGTTTTTGTATTCTTTGGATAAATACCTAGTAGTGTGATTGCTGGATTGTGGTGTTAGTTCTATTTTTCACTTTGATGAACCTCCATACTCTTTTCCAGAGTGACTGTACCAGTTTGCATTCCCACTAACAGTGCACGAGGGTTCCTTCTCCACATCTTTGCCAATACCTGTTGTTTCTTATGTTGTTGATTTTAGCCATTCTGACAGGTATGAGGTGATACCTCATTGTAGTTTTGATTTTCTTTTCTCTGATGGTAAGTGATGATGAACATCTTTTCATGTGCCTATTGGCTATCTGTATATCTTCATTGGAGAAATATCTATTCATGTCTTTTGCCCATTTTTTAATTGGATTATTTGGTTTTTGAGTCTTGAGTTGTGTAAGTTTGATATATGTATTTTGGATACTAACCCTTTATCAGATATGCCATTTGCAAATATATTCTCCCATTCTGTAGGTTGCCTTTTAGTTTTGTTGATTGTCTCCTTCACTGTGCAGATGCTTTTTAGTTGGTGTAGATCCAATAGTTTATTTTGTTTCCCTTGCCTCAGGAGACATATCTAGAAAAAAGTTGCTACAGCCAATGTCAAAGAAGTTACTGCCTGTGTTCTCTTCCAAGATTTTGATGGTTTCCTGTCTTACAGTTAGGTCTTTCATCCATTTTAAATTTATTTTTGTGTATGGTTTAAGAAAATGATCCAGTTTCATTCATTTGGCATGTTACTATCCAGTTTTCCCAACACCATTTGTTGAAGAGACTGTCTTTTTCCCAAAAGATAGTCTTTCTTGTTTGTTGAAAATTAATTGGCCATATAATTGTGGGTTTATTTCTGCATTTTCTATTCTTTTCTATTGACCTATGTGTCTATTTTTGTGCCAGTACCATACTGTTTTGTTTACTACAGCTTTGTGTAATATAACTTGAAGTCTGGAATTGTGATGCCCCCAGGCTTGCTTCTCTTTTTCAAGATTGCTTTGGTTACTTGGGGTCTTTTGTGGTTCCATACAAATTTTAGGATTCTTTGTTCTAGTTCCGTGAAAAATACTGTTTGTATTTTCACAAGGATTGCATTTAACGTAGATTGTTTTTTGTAGTATAGACATTTTAACAATATTTGTTCTTCCAATCTAAAAACATGGATAGTCTTTCCAATTTCCTTGTGTCATCTTCAATTTCTTACATCAATATTTTATAGTTTTCAGAGTACAGGTCTTTCACTTGCATGGTTAAGTTTATTACAGGTATTTTATTATTTTTGATGCAACTGCAAATGGGATTGTTTTTTTTTTTAATTTCTCTTTCTGCTCCTGCATTTCCCTGCAAATTTACTGAATTCATTTATCAGTTCTAGTAGTGTTTTGGTGGAATATTTCAGGTTTCTATATATACTATCATGTCATCTGCCAGTAATGAAAGCTTTACTTCTTCCTTACCAATTTGGATGCCTTTTATTTGTTCCTGTTGTCTGATTGCTCTGGTTAGGACTTCCAGTACTATGTTAAAAAACAATCATTAGAGTGGACATCCCTGTTTTGTTCCTGACCATAGAGGAAAATCTCTTAGTTTTTCCCCACTAAGGATGATGTTAGCTGTGGGTTTTTCATATATGGCCTTTATTATGATTAGGTATGTTCCCTTTAAATCTACTTTGTTGAGGGTTTTTATCATGAATGGATGTTGTACTTTGTCAAATGCTTTTTCTGCATCTATTGAAATGACTATATGGTTCTTATCCTTTCTCTTCTTGATGTGATGTATCACATTGATTGATTTGAAAATTTTGAATCACACTTGCAACCCAGGAATAAATCCCACTTGATGGTGGTGAATGATTTTTTTAATGTATTGTTGAATTTGGTTTGTTAGTATTTTGTTGAGAATTTTTGCATCTATGTTCCTCAGGGGTATTGGCCTGTAGTTCTCTTTTATAGTGTCATCTTTATCTGGTTTTGATACCAGGGTAATTCTGGCCTCATAGACTGAATTTGGAAATTTTCCTTCCTTTTCTATTTTTTAGAATAGCTTGAGAAGAATAAGTACTAACTCTTCTTTAAATGTTTGGATGAGAGGCACCAAAGAGTAATAAGGTTGGTTAAGCATCTGACTCTTGGTCTTGGCTCAGGTTGTGATCTCACAGTCCTAAGATGGAGCCCCACATCAGCTCCCTGCTAAGCACAAAGTCTGCTTGAGTTTCTCTCTCCTTCTCCTTCTGTCCCTACCCCCTGCTCTCTCTCTCTCAAATAAATAAATCAATCTTTAAAAAAATAAAAAAAATTAAAATAAATAAATGTTTGGTGGAAATCACCTGTGAAGCCATCTGGTTTTGGACTTTTGTTTGTTGGGAGTTTTTTGATTACTAACTCAATTTCTTTGCTACTTATTGGTCTGTTCAAATTTTCTATTTCTCCCTATTTCAGTTTTGGTAGTTTATATGTTTCTAGGAATTTATCCATTTCTTCTAGGTTGTCAAATTTGTTGGCATATGGTTTTTATGATATTCTCTTATGATTATTTGTATTTCTGTGGTGTGGGTTATTTTTCCTCTTCTGATTTTATTTATTTGAGTCCTTTTTTTTTTTTTACTTGGTAAGTCTGGCTAGAAGTTTATCAATTTTATTGATTTTTTCCAAGAACAAGCTCCTGGTTTCATTGATCTGTTCTATTGTGTTTTTTGTTGTTGTTGTTTTGTTTTTTTAGTTTCTGTATCATTTATTTCTGTCTTAATCTTTATGTTTTCCTTCCTTCTGCTGGTTTTAGGTTTTGTTTGTTCTTTTTCTCACTTCTTTAGGTGTAAGGTTAGGTTGTTTATTTGTGATTTTTCTTGCTTCTTGAGGTAGGCCTGTATTGCTATAAACTTCCCTCTTAGAACTGCCTTTGCTGCATCTCAGAGGTTTTGGACCATTGAGTTTTCATTTTCATTTGTTTCCATGTACTTTTTCATTTCTTCATTTATTTTCTGGTTCACCCATTCATTGTTTAGTAGCATGAATTTGTTGAGGTTTGTTTTGTGGGCTAATATGTGATCTACTCTGGAGAATGTTCTGTGTGCATTTGAAAAGAATGTGTATTCTGCTATTTTAGGATGGAATATTCAAGTCCATCTGTTACAGTGTGTCATTCAAAGCTATTGTTTTCTTGTTGATATTCTGCTTAGATGATCTGTCCATTGATGTAAGTGGGGTGTTAAAGTCCCCTACTATTATTGTATTATTTTTGATTAGTTCCTTTATGTTTGTTATTAATTGTTATTAACTGTTTTATGTATTTGGGTGCTTCTCAGTGCTGGGTGCATAAAAATTTATATTTGTTATATCTTCTTGTTGGTTGTCCCTTTTATTACTATATACTGTCCATCTTTGTATCTTATTACAGTTTTTGTTTTAAAGTCTATTTTGTTCCATATAAGAATTGCTACTCTGGCTTTCTTTTGACATCCATTTGCATGATAGATGTTTCTTCATCTTCTCATTTCAATTTGCAAGTGTCTTTAGGTTTAAAATGGGTCTCTCATAGGCAGCAGATAGATGGGGCTTGTTTTTATCCATTCTGTCACCCTATGTTTTTTGTTGGAGCATTTAGTCCATTTACATTCAAAGTAATTATTGATATATATGTATTTATTACCATTTTATTACTTGTTTTATGGTTGTTTCTGAAGATTTTCAGTGATCCTTTCTCTCTTTCTTTTAGGGTTTGCTGATTTTCTTTAGTGATATATCTGAATTACTTTCTCTTTATTCTTTGCATATTTATTATTCATTTTTAATGTATGGTTACCAATTAGGTTTGTATATAACCTCTTCTGTATATAGCAATCTATATTAAGTTGATGGTCATTTAAGGTTGAATGCATTCTTTTTCACCTCCTCCCATTTAGGTATATGTTGTTATATTTTATATCTTTTTTTGTGTGTGAGTTCTTTGACTGATTTTTTAAAGAAATATTCATTTTCACTGTTTTTGTGTTTCATTCCTCTATACTGTCACTTTTAGTCTCTCCTTTCTATTCAAAAAGTCCCTTTTAATATTTCTTGCAGAGCTGGTTTTAGTGGTCATGAACTTCTATAGTGTTTGTTTGTCTGGGCAACTCTTTATCTTTCCTTCTATTCTGAATGATAGTCTTGCTGGATAGGGTATTCTTGGCTGCAGATTTTTTTCATTCAGCACTTTGAATTTATCATGCCACTCTCTTCCGGCCTGGAAAGTTTCTGCTGAAAAATCTCCCTTGTAAGTTATTCACTTCTTTTATCTTGCTTTAAAAATTTTTTCTTTATCACTACATTTTACACATTTAACTACAACATGTCTTGGTGTGGATCTGCTTTTATTGATTTTGTTGCGGGCTCTCTATGCCTCCTGGAACTGGATACGTTTCCTTCCCCAGATTAAGGAAGCTTTCAGCTATTGTTCCATCAAATACATTTTCTGCCCCGTTTTCTCTCTCTTTTTCTTCTGGCAACTTGGGAGTGGGTGGCAATATTAGCAAAATTTGCACTGGGCCACCAGTCTTATGCCAGATCCCCCAAAGCCCTGCAGTGGTTGGGGGCTGCATGCCATGGCTGACAGGGGCATGAGGCTGGGCACAGCTGGGTGGAGCACATGATGCCAGCTATGCCCATGGCAGCTGGTCGGGGTGCATGCACAGCTTTAACAAAATTTTCCTTGAGCTCAGGGCCAAGACTAATAAGCTTGGAGTGTGCTAATCCTCAGTAGAACTCATGAGCATGGCTCACTGCTAGTGGGTTAGGTAGCAAGTGTCAGTGCAGTCCACCTCCTGCTGGTGGCTCTGTGTTTATGCTGGGGGGTGGGGGAGGAAAATGGCACATGTCAGCTCCCTCATTTTCAGAGAAGTCCTCCAACAGGTTCCAAAATCGGTATGAATAATTCTGTCTCCCATTTGTCCCTGGCATTCTGTAAACTGCCATTTTCATGTTGCCTTTCTTAGCAGACTGCAGTCTCAAGGGTGATGGTGGACCTGTCACTCACCCTCCTGGCTTGCCCAGTACTGAGTTAGTAGACTATTAAAGCTCCAGGCTCCAAGTACCACTGGTTTTATAAACTCGCAGAATTTAGCCCCTCTGGTTTTTAAAACCAAATGTTGTAGGGATTAGTCTTCTCCATGTGAACTCCCTTGTGCAAGGGCCCATTTCTCTGCCCTCTCCACACATGCAACTCCCTCCCTCCAGTGGGCAGCCTCCCTCCACCTTTCTGACCTTCCTAACTTTTCAGCTGCAGCTTCTTCTCTATATTTAGTTGTGGAATTTGTTCTGCCAGTCTTTGGATCTCTTTCTGGTTTTTTGACTTAGATGTGGATGGTATCTTGTTGACAAGGTGAGACAGGGTGACCTCAGGGTCCTCCTACTCTGTTATCTTCCCAAGCTCAGCCCTTATGTGTTCTTTTTTCTCTCTTTCTGAAACTTCTATTGATCAGATATTGGACATTGTATGTTGATTATCCAACATCCTCTTCTGTTTTTAATTTTCTATCTTTTTGATGTCTTTTTGAGAGATTTCTGATTACCTTCCTACTTTTTACCAATGTTATTTTTCCACTATCATTTTTTAATATATGTTTATGATCAAGAATTATGTTTTGTTCTCTAAATGTTACATAAATATATGTATGTATACATAAAAAGCATATATTCACACAACACACATATATATATTCTTATATTTCCATTTTGTGGATGCAACATATAATCTTCTGTTAAGGATATTGCTTTTATTTTGAAGTTTTCTTCTGCTTCCTACATTGTCTTAGCTCCCTCTGAGTTCCTTTTTCTCTTTGTTTATTGGTCTCTTTTTTATGTTAAAGATTTTTTTCATGTTTGTTGAAACTTGGCCTGTGTTCTTATTTGAAAGTGTGGCATTTAAAACCCTAAAAACAAGGGAAAAAAACAGGATCATGCTCAAATTGCAACTTTTCTGGTAGTCATCAGAGTGCTGAGGTCACAGAGCAACAACAGCCTGAAACTGAAGGAAATACAAGCATATTGAAGGAGAAAAAGGGTCATGAGTACTGGTTCACCTTTAGTAGAACACAGGGTAAACACAGTATCACCATACAAGAGGATAAGAAAAAATTCAGCTCAAGTTTTTAATGAAATGCTAAAGTCTGAGTGTAGGATATCAAGAAAAGCTGAAACTACCAGATGCTATAGGTAAAAGAGAATCTTCTCTTTACCATATTTTTCTCCATGTACTGCCTCAGAGCCTACATGGGGAAGATTGCAGACAGGGTGGGAGATTGGAGAAAGCCTCCCTCAGTGATGGAGAACTGGAGGAGGGTAGTGTGTACATTACAAAAAAGGCAGAAGGACACTTCTCTGCAAAGAACAAATGCCTTAAGCGTCTGGAGGTGGAGGCAGGGCAGCAAACCCTGTTACTTTGAGAACCCAGCTAAAACCCACTGTGCTGGGGGAAAAGTAAAAGAAAAGCTCTCTTTCCCTGGGATGGGGCAGGAGGACATAAGAAGTCTCCTACCACTGGAGAAGGGCAGTGATCACTAAGAAGGCTTGATCTCTAAGACTCAAGAACACAGGGCCTCTCTATAAGACAGTGGTTTGTCCAGCAAAACACACACCCCACCCCAAACTAGGCTAGAACATACCCAATAACTAGCAATAGCACAATACCCTTGGTGTTATGTGTTGAATTGTGTCCCCAAAAAGATGTCTTTAAATGTTAACCCTCCAGTACTGTTTGGAAATAAGGTCACTGAAGATGTAACTACTTATTATGATTAAGATGTATTAGTCATTAGTATTGGTATTAAACCAGTATAGTATAGTATATATTATATGGTACTATATGCTAATGTAGTATTTCATTATGCTGGTATGATAATATCAGCAGTATTGTATATTAGTATTAGGTAAGATGAGATCATACTGGAGTAGGGTGGGATTTTAGTCTGATATGACTGGTGCCCTTATAAGAAGAGGAAAATATAGACACAGACAGAGACACAGAGAGAACACCATGTGAAAAAGGAGGCAGAGTCTGGAGTGATATATCTATAAGCCAGCAAATACCAAGGACTGCCAGCAAGCCATAAGAAATTAAGAGACAGACATAAGACAGATTGTTCCTCAAAGCCCTTAGAAGGAATCAAACCTGCTAACACAATGATCTCACATCTCAAGCTTCTGAAACTGTGAGAGAATAAATTTATATAGTTTTAAGTCATACAGCTTATGATATTTTATTATTGTAGTCCTAGGAAACTAATACACATGACAAGAATAAAGAAATGAGGAGAGATTTTTTTCTGAGGCACAGGCACACAAAAAAAATTTGAAGCTGAGGGTGCAACAGAGATATTGAGAAACAAAACAAAACAAAAAACAAAAAACAAAAACCTCTGACAAACAAGCTTCCATCCTAAACATAAGGTAATACTAGAAGAATTTAAAGCTTTGATGCACTGAAGTTAATAACAACACAATGAAGAACTAGCTCAGTTTGTTTAGATTGATACAGCCCCACCCACTCATGACCTAAAAGAAGAAGACTATGCTTATTTCCAGACACAAATACTATTTATCTCAGACTTTACTGTTCCAAACACAAGAAAACAAGAAAAACAAGCCTGAAGAGACACAAAGCAATCAATAGAATCAGATTCAAATATGACCAGATGTCAAAACTATCAGATAAGGAACTAAAAATAACTATAATTAATATGTCAAAGATTCCCATGGAAAAGATGAGCAACATAAATGAACAGATGGGGAATTTCAGCTGAGAGATGGAAACTACAAGAGTCAAATATAAATGCTAGAAATAACACACACACACACACACACACAGAGTAATAGAGATGAACAATGCCTTTGACAGATTTATCAGTAGATTCAATACAGATGAGAAAAGAATAAATGAACTTGAATATAGGTCAATAGAAATTAACCAAACTGAAATATGAAACAAAAATAAGATTGAAAAAAATAAGAAGGGGGAGGGGAGAAGAAGAGGCTATCAAATAATTATTGGGACAATATAAAAAAATTAGATTTTTAATTCCAGAAGAATTGGGAGAAAAAAAATATTTGAAAAGATAATGGGCAAGAATCATTCAAGAATAATAAGTGACATTAATTACAGATCAAGAAACTCAGAAAATTTTAAGCAAGGTAAATTCTCCCTCCTCATTCCCTAAAGATATTCAAACTGCTGAAAACCAAATTTAAAGAGAAAATTATGAAAAAGTGAAAAAAGACATTACATACTTACACAAAGGTAAAAATTACAGCAAATTTCTTGTCAGAAAATATGCAAGCCAGAAAACAATGAAATAACATATTTAAGTGCAATAAAAAATTCAAACCTGTCAGCCCAGAATTCTATACCCAATGGAAATATTTTCATAAATAAAAGAGAAATAAAGACTTATTCAAACAAACAAAAATTAAGAAAATAAATCATGAGAAGACCTATCCTATAAGAAAATATTAAAGGAAATTCTTCAGTGAGAACTTGTATCTGAACAACAAAAAAGAAACTTTAAAAAAAAAAACCATCTTGTTTATGAACAAAGAAAAATCTATCTCCAAAAATAGTTATAATAAAAGTAAAATATAAAAGACATTTTCTTATTTTTAATTGCTCAAAAAAATTTACAGGAAAAATATTAATAAGATGCTTGGTTTTAATGCAAACATATAAATATCTACATTAAATTTAACAGCTTAATCACATCAATTAAAACAGAGATTGTCAAATTGCATCTTTTTATTTTTTATTTTCTTAAGATTTTATTTATTTGACAGAGAGAGAGACAGCAAGAGAGGGAACACAAGCAGGGGGAGTGGGAGAGGGAAAAGCAGGCTCTCACAGAGCAGGGAGCTCAATGTGGGGCTTGATCCCAGGACCCTGGGATCATGACCCAAGCTGAAGGCAGATGCTTAACGACTGAGCCACCCAGGTGCCCCAAATTGCATCTTTTTAAAAAGCAAGATCCAGCTATATGGTATCTACAAGAAACACACTTTAAATATACAGACATTAAAAGGAAGAAAAAATTATATCACAAAAATTCTTTTAAAACATGCTAAGTATATTAATTTTAGACAAAGTAGACTCCATAACAAGGAGTATTACCTAGAATAAAGAAGACATTACATAAAAATAAAGGGTTGAATTCACCAATATAAGAGTATAATTTTGTATGCATCAAAACAGAGCCTCATAAAACCTAAAACAAAAAAATTGGAGATCTGAAAGGGAAAAAATAGACAAATCCATAGTGTTGTAGGAGACTTCGACTTTGCTCTATCAAAAACCAAAAGAACAAGTAGATAGAAAGTCAGTAAGGAGACAGAAGACTTGATCAACATTAACAACAGGTTCACTTTTGAACTGATGAAAGAAATCAATGAAGACTATTACGTCTGATGATATACCATCATTCATGGTTGAAAGGCTCAATATTGTTAACATGTTAGTTCTCTCAAATTAATCTGTAGACAATGCAATCTTAGTTAAAATTGCAGCAGGATTTTTTTTTATAGAAGTTGACAAGCTAAAATTTATATGAGAAAAAAGAAGTAAGATAGCCAAAATAATTTAGCAAAAATGAATAAAGTTGGAAGACTCAAACTATTTGCTTTCAAGACTTACTATAAAGCTACAAAAATCAACACAGTGTGTTATCAGTGAAAAAAAAAAAAACATGTAGATAAACAGAATAAAACAGAAGAGAATTCTGAAATAGTACCCCCACAACCACATATGTAATCAATTTTCTTTTCTTTTCTTTTTTTTTTTAAAGATTTTATTTATTTATTTGACAGAGAGAGAGAGAGGGAACACAAGCAGGGGGAGAGGGAGAAGCAGGCTTCCTGCAGAGCAAGGAGCCCGATGCGGGGCTTGATCCCAGGACCCCGGGATCATGACCTGAGCCGAAGGCAGACGCTTAACCGACTGAGCCACCCAGGCGCCCCTGTAATCAATTTTCAACAAAGGTACAAAGACAAGCCAATGAAGAAAGGATCATCTTTTCAGCAAAAGATAATGGAACAATTGGAAAACTGTATGCAGAAAAATGAACCTCAATTCATACTTTATATCATACATAAACATTAACTTCAAAAACTCACAGACTTAAATGTACAACATAAAACTATAAAACTTCTAGGACAAAACATAGGGGAAAAACCTTTGTGATTTTGAGTTAGGAAAAGATTTCTTATGACACCAAAAACATGATCTAAGCAGTAAATATTGATAAAATGGACTTCATAGAAATTAACACTTTTACACTTTGAAAGGCACTCTTAAGGCAATGACAAGCACCAGATTGAGAGGAAATGGAAAACAACCCAAATGTCCTTCAACTAGTAAATGGATAAAAATAGCTATAGTGTATCCAAACACTGGAATTCTCTGCAATAAGAAGGTAAGAACTGATGATGATATACTCAACAATATGGATGAATATGAAAGAAGCCTGATCAAAAGTCTACCTATTATATAATTACACTTATATGACATTTAGGAAAGGCAAAACTGTAGTGATGGAAAACAGATCTGTGGTTGCCAAAGACTGAGAAGTTGACTATACAGAGTCACAGAGTAATTTGGGGGCTTGATTGAACTGTTATTGTATCTTGACTGTGATGGTAGTGACACACGTGTACTTTCAAAATGCACAGACAGGATAGTTTATTTATTTTTTGTAAAGATTTTATTTTTAAGTAATCTCCACACCAAATATAGGGCTCGAACTAACAACCCTGAGATCAAGAGCCACCTGTTCCATCCACGGAGCCAGCCAAGTGCCCTTAGTCTGTATATTTTAAAAAGGTCTTTTTACTGTATGTAAATTATACTTGAGTGAAGCTGACTTTTTCAGGAATGTTGATTGGAAGCTCTCTGTGTATGTGTAAATTTTGAGCTCCTCTGGAGAACATCCCTCAACTCCTGTAATATCTCCCAGTTTCTTTTTGCTGTGGGTTTAAGCCTTTGTATGCTTTTTTATTGGTCATTTTAAATGGGCTTTCAGGAAGAAGCAGAGATAAATATGTGTGTTCAATTTGCCATGATTAATCAAAAGTTCAGAGGTGGTATTTCAAATCAGTAAGGTAAGCTTGGATTATTCAATAAGTGAAAAGCAGATCTTAAATGTTCTCACCACACAAACAAAAACAACTAACCTTATTGTGGTAATTACTTCACAATATATAAGTATATAAAATCATCATGTTCTATACCTTAAACCTACACATTGCTGTTTGTCAATGATATCTAAATAAAGCTGGGGAAAAGTATGAAATTTCTGAATGATAAAATAAAGTTAAATACAATAACATAAAATACAAGACAAATCTTTCTAATATGCATGATCAATGCAGGATTAATGTCCTTTAGCACAAAATACTTCTATGAATAAGAAAAAAAAGATAAGAACCTAATATTAAAATTGTCAAAAGACATGAAAGAGTACTTCACAAAAAGGAAATACAAATGATAAATAAATTACAAATCTTCAACTTCTTTGTAACTAATACATTTTAATTAAAACTATATTCTTTTGTCCTATGGGCTGGCTACTTTTTCTTTTTTCTTTAAAAACCATACCCAATAACTGAGGTTCACGCAACTGGGTATTCTCATGCAAATGTAAATTTGGTTCAACTTTCTTTAGGGCAATTTAGCAATCTGTATAGAAATGACAATTTAGCAAAACTATATATTAAACCTTAAATGCATAACATACCCTATAACCTGCAATTCAGTTTCCAGGAATTTTTCCCGAGGAAATTATTAAGAATGTTTATAAAGATTTTTTACAAGAATATTAATCACAATATTTGTATAATAGTAAAAATAGAAAAGCCTGAACAATTACCAGTTGATAAAATAAAATATAGTGTTTAGTCTTTTAAGCATGATGTTATAGGTGGATATTTTTTCCCATGAAAAAACATCGATTATATTTTCCAAATAAAACCAACAGAATTACAAAATTTTACATACAGCATGAATCCATTGTTTGGGGAATAAAAGTGTGTGTAAATAGGCACATAGCAGAAATAGTCTGGAAAGAAACACATGCAAGAATTCTCAGGGATTATCTCTGAGTGTTGAGATTATGGAGATTTTATTTTTCTTTCTGTAAATTATCACTGTTTTGTATTTTCTAAGATGAATATATATAATTTATTAAATTAGTAGAAAAAGAAAGGATTTTTTATTTAAAAAAATAAATTACATCCAGAAAAGGAAGAGAAATATAAAATATTTAGGAATAAACTTAAGAAGAAATGTAAAGAATCTACACGAACAAACTTTAAGGAGCAGGTACATAAAAAAGAGGCCTTTTGTAAGACTTTTATGGGGAAACATCATGTGTGTGGAAGTCACATTTTCAAAGACAATTCATTAAAACACAATCTTCTGGATATTCACATTGAAATAGTTTCTATTGTTTGTTTTTTAATAAAAATACCTAAGATTAGTGAGCATATACGGAAAAATGGAACTTTCACACTCTATTAGTGAAATTATATATTTATACTGTCTTTTTAGAGGACAATTTCACAATACTTAATAAAAGCCTTAACATTTGAATCAATAACTCCCCCACTGGAGTTTGCTTTAAGAATATCATTAAAGATATGTGTAAATATTTAGTTATTAAATTAATAATTTTATGGTAAGTGAAGGAAATAATCTATGCTGGATTCCTTAACTGCACTGATTACATGGATTAGGTTATGCCCATACTGTAATACAGAGAGAAATTTGAAGAGGTTTTGAAGAAGTTATGTAATCTGTCAGGGTGCAATCAGGAAGATGGAAGCCAAGAAAGATATTCACAAGGACACAATTTATTCTAGGAAATTGGTTACATAGTTATTGGAAAAATGAAAGAATAAAAGGGAATGTTGAGATTACCCAGAGCTCAGTCTTTCCTTACAAGATCTCAGACCATCCTTAATGACTGAAGGAAGTACAGCATCCACACAACTGAGGTGTTAGGTTAAAATGGTGACTAAGTAGCAATACAAGCAATGAGGTGATTTCACTCATCTCAGTTATCACACCTGCACAGGAATCCTTGGTATAAGGTGTGACAGACCGGATCCTGAAAATTTAAGACCCCAATTGGAATTATTTAGAATCAGTGAACAGAAAGAAAGGCAAAGATGTTTCTAAAGGTCCTGGAACTGAGGGTGGGTATGTTCAGCAACTCGTAGAGGAATGCTATCCTGCTCCACTAGGAACATTTATTAGGTCACTTAAAAAAAAATTTTTTTTAAGTAGGCTCCACACTAGTGGAGCCCAATGCAGGGCTTGAACTCACAATTCTGAGATCAAGACCCTGAGATCAAGGCTTGAGCTGAGATCAAGAGTCAGAGACATAATCAACTGAGCCACCCAGGCACCTCTCTAGGTCATTATTGAAGTCAGTTGTATGGCTTATTATTTGGGCAGGATCTTATGCTTCCATTTCTGTAGCTATTATATATGGATATTTTCAGTGTTGCCTTGTTTATAAACCCCATCCATCTCCATCTTTACAGAAGTGACTTTGTGACTTGTGAAGTATATATTGAGGGGTTGAGTATAATAACTCATCTTTGAACTCTATGAGCAAATCTGGGCTTGCCCAGAAAGGTCACCTAATTTCAGGTTCATTTGGCTGATGTATCTATTGAAAAGAAGCAAATTGTTATTAGAACTTCTTAAGACTTCAGAGGTAGAATATTAGGATTTTAAGAGATAAATGGAAGGTTCTTTGGTGTTAATACTTTGCATCAAGAGCTGTATGTTTCCACTGGTAAAGAAATACCACCAGAGTTTATGGGAGATATTTTTGACATAGTATAGATACCCACTACTTTAAAGGAACAGGTGTCATTTCAATTCACACTTTGCTAAGGGCTCTTGATTGACACCTTATGTTGCAACATACTCCTCACAGTGGAACAAGGGGATGTAGAAGTATCTGTGGATGCTGATGGGTATATCTTGCCTGTTCCTTGCTAAATTATTAATTTGGTTATTCTCCACTGGTAAGTGAATTCATATTTAATTCTAGTTGTCTAATCTCATACTGTTTGTACCAGGAGAGAGGGTCAGGCATTGGAACCTCATGGAGGGGTATCTAGTTAAAGAACAAGCAGGATCAAAGGAATCTCTCCGTTTAGAACTGTGAAATATATAGCCCATATTTGCTGACACCCTGCAATTCATGAGATAATCACTGCACCACTGTGGAAGGTTAACAACTGCCCCCATCAATGGCAGCTCCTTTAGAGAGATGTTAGAATATTAAGAAGTTAATACATAAAGGTCAGGACAACCTCTCCTAATTGACTTAAATAATACAGTGTGGAAAAAGGTAGTTCTAATAGAGGCAATCAACAACTTTGAGCTTAAAATTTTAAAGTTAAATTGGTAAATGTGATTCCTCAACAGGAAAGTCTTTCTTAGATAAATGAGTTAAACTGTCAGGAATCCAGATTCAGCGATTTGATGAGTTGATCTGGCAGGTTACTATGTAGCCAAACAAAGTCTCCATGGTCAAGACTAAGGAATTCATTAACACTAATTATGGAGCAGGGAGCGGGTAGGGATACAACTACTCAGCTCCTACTACTCTCTGATTTTCTCCATGAAGGGGAAAATGGATTGGGGAATATTCACAAGAGAAAAATAAAGACCAAGTCCATTTCCTCTACATTTTGCAGCATTTATGTAGAAATGATTTTCAATGTATATCAAAGGAAAAACTAACTCTGGAATTTTATAAACCTCGAAAGGAAGGAAAGAAGGAAGGAAGGAAGGAAGGAAGGAAGGAAGGAAGGAAGGAAGGAAGGAAGGAAGGAAGGAAG
>NW_023270454.1:5746677-5798350 GCF_011800145.1 Mirounga leonina | reverse complement strand
AAGGAAGGAAGGAAGGAAGGAAGGAAGGAAGGAAGGAAGGAAGGAAGCGGGGAGGGAGGCAGGGAAGGAAAAGTTAACTGATTTATTATATGCCAGAAACTGATACCAGATAGTTTCACATAGGTTAACTCATATTTAAATTTCACAAAAACCTGAAGAGTTAGATTTTTGTCTTTTCCATTTTTAAGATGAAAAATGATATATATTGTTATGTTTAAAGTGAAATAGCTATAAGGTGGCAGAGCTGGGGATTAACCTGGGTCTATGTCTATTCTATCTAATTATAATATAGAGTTGTAAAGCCAAACCCATGGCTGTGGACTAGCATGGGCAGAAGAGTGAAGCAGCACAAAGAAAGTAAAATCTGACATGAGGCTTGAAGAAAGTTAGATATGATTAGGCTATAACAAAAAAGGAATTCATCAAAAGTGTTGCTTCAAGATGACTGTAGAGCCTTAGATAATTTCACTGGAAATGAAGAAAGCTTCAAAATTAATGACCTAAGTGTCCATCTTCATAAGTTACACGAATGAACAATAGAATAAACTCAAAGAAGTAGAAAGTCATAATTAAAATAAGGGTAGAAATGAATGAAATAGACAACAAAAAATAAGAATAGTCAAGAAAGCAAAAATCTTATCCTTTGAAATAAAAAAACACTGGACAAACCTTTAGCAAAACTTTTCAAGAGAATAAAGAACAGAATACAAATAAATAATTGCATCAATTGGACAATCTTACCTAACCACATGTAGTAAGAAAACTATAACTATGTGCTGACAGTTTGAAATTTACATAAAATCAACAAATACATGGAAAAACCTAACATCAGAATTGACTCAAGAAAAATTAAAAAGCTTGAAAATTCTGTATCTCTTAAAGAAATGTAAATGATGGTTAAAAATTCCCCACCATAGGGGTGCCTCAATGGCTCAGTCAGTTAAGCTTCCAACTCTTAGTTTCAGCTCAGGTCATATTCTCAGGGTGTGAGATATAGCTCCGCATCCAGTTCTGTGCTGCTTAAGATTCTCTCCCTCACCCTCTTCCCCTCCCTGCTTGCACTCTCTCTCTCTCTCTCTCAAAAAAAAAAAAAAAAAAAAATTCTCCACCCCAAAAGCAGTATGCCCAGGTGATTTTATAGGTAAGTTCTTTTTTTTTTTAATTAACATATAATGTATTATTTGTTTCAGGGGTACAGGTCTGTGATTCATTAGTCTTGCACAATTCACAGCACTCACCATAGCACATACCCTCCCCAATGTCCATCACCCAGCCACCCTATCCCTCCCACTCCCCTCCACTCCAGCAACCCTCAGTTTGTTTCCTGAGGTTAAGAGTCTCTTATGGTTTGTCTCCCTCTCTGGTTTTGTCTTGTTTCATTTTTCCCTCCCTTCCCCTATGATCCTCTGTCTTGTTTCTCAAATTCCTCATATCAGTGAGATCATATGATACTTGTCTTTCTCTGAGTGACTTATTTCACTTAACATAATACCCTCTAGTTCCATACATGTTGTTGCAAATGGCAAGATTTCATTTCTTTGATGGCTGCATAATATTCCATATATATATTCCATATATATATACACACACACACACACACACACACACCACACCTTCTTTATCAATTCATCTGTTGATGGACATCTAGGCTCTTTCCTTAGTTTGGCTATTGTGGACATTGCTGCTATAAACATTGGGGTGCACATGCCCCTTCGGATCACTACATTTGTATTTTGGGGGTAAATACCCAGTAGTGCAATTGCTGGGTTGTAGGGTAGCTCTATTTTCAACTTTTTGAAGAACCTCCACACTGTTTTCCAGAGTGGTTGCACCAGCTTGCATTACCACCAACAGTGTAGGAGGGTTCCTTATAGGTAAGTTCTACAAAACTTTCAAGGAATTGATTATTCCAGTTGCACACAAACTCATTCTAGCAGTAAAAGGAAAACATTTCCCATATTATTGTATGAGGACAGCATAATCCTTATTCCAAAACTAGATTAATATATTCTATGAAAGGAATATTACTGGCTTATATCACTCATGAATACAGGTGCAAAAATCCTAAACAAGATATTTGCAAATTAATTCAGCAGTGTATATAAAGGATTATCATAACCAAGTACAATTTATCCCACTAAAGCAGGAGGGTTTTAATAACAGAAAATCCTTAAATGTAATTCACTACATTAGCAAATTAAAAAAGAAAAATCATATCATTGTACAATATATGCTGAAAAAGTATTTGTTGGAATTCAATATTAATACATAATAAAAACTCTTAGTAAATTAGAAATAGAAGGGAACTTCTTTAAGCTGATAAGGAGAGCTATTTTTTTTGTAATGTCCTAAAGCAAACATTATCCTCAATTTGGAAATGCTAGGATTATTTTCTTTAAAAGCAAGAGCAATTTGATCTCACTTCTAACAATATTAAATAGGTACCCTTAGCCAATGTAATAAGACTCCAAAGAGCAATTAGAGTTACAAGGATTGGAAAGGAGAAAGCAAAATTGTCACTATTTACAAATTATGTGGTCATTTACAAAGAAAATCTGAAATAATTTACTGAAAATTTTATTTAAAGTAACAGAAGAACTTAAAACTGGCTGGTAAATATATATGTTTGTGTGTGTGTTTATGTATATATTTGCATATATATACAAAAATTAGTTGCATTTTTAGACAACAGTGGCAGACAACTAGAAAACATAAAGAGAAGGTAGCATTTATAATAGTCTCAGAGAATATCAAGAATCAAGGAATAACACTAACAAAGTATATGCAAGATGAGAGATGCTATAGGAAGCTTAAATAAATAGAGAGATAGAACATGTTCTTAGCAAAATTTACTATAAAAATTATTGTTCCCAAATTGAAGCATAGATTCAATGCAATTCCAATTAAAATGCCAACAGTGTTTGTTTGCTTTTAGAATTTGATAATATTATACAATGTATAATAAAAAGTAGAGAGCCACAAATAGCCAGGACACTTCTAAATAAGAAGTATATAGAGAAGGCACATGCCCTAAGTAGGTATCAGGAATTATTATAAAACTATAGTAATTAAAACAGTACATATTGATACACAGATAGACAAATTGATTAATGGAATACATTAGAAAAACCATAACTAGACCCATGAATATATGGAACTATGGATTAGGGCAAAAGTGGAATATCTGATCAGTAAAGAAAACTAAGGATTGTTCAATAAATGGAGCTAGATACAAAGAGTTACCTGTATGGAAGAAGACACAAATAAATTTTACCTCACTTCATGGCCAAATATCAATCCAGATGAACCAAGGACATAAATGCAAAAACAAAACTTTAAAACTCTTTGCAAAAAAAATAAAGAAAATACCTTTTAAATCTCGAGGTGAAAAAAGTATTTTTAGACAATATATCAAAAGGGACTATAAAGGAAAAGACTGATATATTTAACTATATTAAAATTAAGGACTTTTTGCTCACCTAAAAATGTCATAGCTAGTGTGAAAACTGGGAGAAGATATGACTATGCACACAACTAATAAAGGATTTGTATCAACACCATATAGAGATCTCCTATAAAGCACAAACAATTCAACATAAAAATGGGCAAAAGACATGAACAGGCATTTGAGAATAGGAAGGCCATGTGACCATTACACACTTGAAGATATGTCCAACACCTTTAGCAGACTAGGAAATGTGAATCAAGGCCATGATAAGATACCATTTTACACCCATTTAATTGGTTAAAAATGACAATACCAAGTGCTATAAAGGATGTGAATCCATAGGATCTCTTTTAAATTGCTGTGGGAATAAAATGGCAAAAAATTTGCCACTGTCTCTTGAAGTCAAACATTCATATATCTTATGACCAATGACTCTACTCTTTGCTATATACCCAAGAGAAACTCCTGCACACTTTCAACAGGAAATATGTATAAGAATGTTCATAGGAGGACGGTTCACAATAGCAAAAGCCTGAAGTAATCCAAAAACCCATCAACAGAAGCATAAATGAAAGAGCTGTGGTATATTCACACAGTGAATAGCATATTACATATCAGAAAAACGAACTACTGAAACATGTAACAATATCATAATAAATTTGAAAAGTCTTCCAACATTACATTTAACATATTTTATAGTTAAAAACCAACAAAAGTTACACACACACATATACACACACAAAATGTTATGACTATTTAAAAAGGAAATCCATAAAATACACATGAATCAACATAGGAATCATAAATGGTAATGTCAGATGAGAGGAGACAGCAGAATAGTCGGGGGGGGACACATGATTATATGTAGGTTATTTTTAAGGTCCTGGCTTTAATTTCAAGTTACGGCTTATGGATATTTATTACAGAATTGAAACAAATAAATAAATATTGGGTCATGCATACATTGATGATGAGGAAATGTCTGAACCAAAGATGATGGTTAATCCATCTAATCATAATTAGGGAAGAATAGGGAACACTTGAGAGGTCTCTGGAGCAGCTCTATCCATAGAACTCTCTGAGATGGAAATGTTCCATATCTGCATTGTCCAATGCAGTAGCCACTAGCCTACGCTGAGTACTCGAAATGTAGCTAGTACAACTGAGGAACTATATTTTCAGTTGTATTAATTTGAATTACTTTATATTTAAACAGCCACACAGTACAAACAACTTTCAGTGATGGGAGAAAATTATATTGTTCAGGGATCAGTGAGCAAACTGACCTGGCTTAAGTAAATGGTTCTTAGCAGACGTAGCCAAAAATAAGGTTGACCAAAGACATAAGTTACT
This sequence comes from Mirounga leonina, assembly GCF_011800145.1. Taxonomy (NCBI): domain Eukaryota; kingdom Metazoa; phylum Chordata; class Mammalia; order Carnivora; family Phocidae; genus Mirounga; species Mirounga leonina. The sequence goes on along the minus strand of NW_023270454.1, from coordinate 5,793,549 downwards.
TACCTTGTGAAAAATCCAGTTCACCATCTCCAAAGAGTGGAATATGTACTTTTCTTTCCTCTTCTTGTCTTTCTGCTTAGAGTAGTGTGAGAAGCCTCTTTAATAGCATAAAATTCAAATGCCACTTACGATATGCATTCATTCATTCATTCATTCCTAATTTAATTTTTCTTTCTCCCTTCCTAAGCTCCCTGTTTTAGTAAATGAACAAGACTTCTTGAAAACAAAGAGGACATAAGCCAGTTATTATTTGAGTAAAGTCTAAGTCTGCATGTTTAAATGTATTTACCTCCTTCTTGTTAATGGCATCATTCAATCACAGTTTAGTAGCTTCCAAGTGAGAGGATTAGAAGTGTCAGGGGAATTGCTCACTCAAACCAGGAAATGTGAGGTTTTTAGTTCAAACAGTATCTGAAGGAAGCTGGTAAGCAACAGCTGAGAAGATGAAAGATCAGACCAACGCCTCCCTTTGAAGTAAAGACTACTCAGACTGTGAGTATAACAATGTTCATTACTGCCAGCACTCCAAGTGGCTGTTTGACGCATGCTTTAGAATGTATCATAAAATCTATAAAAATATCAACAAGATGCTTTCAAGTGACACGAAACAGCTAGAGTGCCCTATTTGCAGGGACACTGCTGTTTAAAGGCAATTTGCTGGATTGCTTTCCATCTGGGACCAATGCAAGTGCCTTCCAATCTCTCTCCCTCGCCCCCACAACCACCACCCCTTCCTTTCTTGCTCCCTCCTCCCATCCCCAGCTAGAAACTCAGATTTTAAATGTTTCATTTCTGTTTCCTTTGAGGGCCAGGAGGAGAAAATGAAGCTTTTCTTGGCTTGCTTCTCAACTCTCCTAAGAGATTCAGAGACAAAAAGATTGCTTTGGGAAAATAATAATGCCAAATGAGCATTAAAATAATAAATGGGTTTTCTGGAAATTAGGTTCTCAGAGGTCATGCAATTAAAAGTTAGGAGGAAAACACACCTCAGGCTTGATTGGAGGAGACAAGCGAGAACCGGGGCAAATACTTCCAGCATACTTCAAGTTCCATTCAAGGTTTGAAGCAAGGGAGCTTGTTGATTAATCTATTTGCATACTTCCAGGACATGATAACAAGCCAGAGTGTAGTATAATTTCATAGGCACTGATTATTAATAATAATGAGGACCGTGATTAGGGCCCTGAATATGGAGGGGGTCACAGCAGGGCGCAAGGCAAACATGAGTCAGCAGCACAATATTATTTGAAAAATAACAAACAAAAGCTCTGAACTGCCTGAGGAGACTTGTGGGTGCCTTTCATTACATGAATGTCGATATATTAGACTTTGTCGCGGCACAGTTAAAATCAAGGAAACATATTGCTCATATACTGTCTTCGGAAAAGCTTTATGGAAATTCAAGAACCCTTGGCAGCTCGTGTTTCAGTTAAGGTGCTTCCCTTGTGACTAGTGGGTCTCTCAGTAAAGCAGGGTCTGTTGTGATTCTTCCCTTCTCCCAGCAACCTCCATCACACAATCCTTGCCCCAAGAACCAAGAAGAATATTTTATAGAAGACTGTTTGCCTTGCTGAAGAGGGCACAGGGGTTCAGAGGTAAAGCAACTGTGCCAAAGACCCAGAGCTAGTAAGGGGCTAAGTTTTGGATCAGAACCTTGGTCCCTATCTCTAGAGAGCCCACCAAAACTCCAACTTCATTTTTTCACTGGGCTAGAAAGCCAAATCTGAGCAAGAGGACAGAACTACATATCACATGGCTGCAAAATCCTGAGGATTTGACAAACCAGCTCTAAAAGCACTACTCTTCATCAGACCAACAAGCCATTTTTGAAATGAAGTGTCTCACACAAAGGAGTATTTTGTGAGGAATAGAAACAGAGTGCTATTCCAGGCTAGTATGTTTGGATGAGTTAAACTGTGGTTGATGTCTTCTTTTGAGGAAATACTTCTCACTTATTCCCCCTCAATCCAAAACAAGCATGAGGATAACGTGAGAAGCACTGGTACGCTAACGCGTGAGTCTGTGTCTCAGTCTACACAAATGCCCAGCTGCAAACTTCACCCATACTCCAGCTGCAGACTCTGTAATACATCTTTCTCCCAAGAGTGTGTTCTGCAACCCACACATAACCAAGGCCTGCTTAGAGGGTCTCTAAGGTCCTTTCAGATCTCACATTCTCTGGTTCTATAATTTGAAGTTTTCCTTCAGACCTCTTAGCTCTTTTGTTAAGCTTAAAAGATAGTCATCTGTTTCAACTTTTGATTAATTCTGAGCTTTATTAATAGAATGTTATAGCACAATTCCTTTTAAATATGTTCTAAAAGCTTTGCTTTTTAATGCCTCAATCAAATACTTTTTTCAAAGGAATATATCTTCAATTCTGCTTCCTGATAGCAGGCTTTCCTAAGTTGCCCTTTTGATTCTATTACGTGGTAGATGAAAGACAGCCACAAATCCTCCTTATTGAGAGGTGGGGTCTATGTCTTCTCCCCGTGGATCTGAGTGGGCTCATTCCTGCTTAACCGAGGAATACAGCAAAAGCAATACTGGGCTCATTTCTGGGTCTTGGCCTTAAGAATTTGGCAGCTTCCACTTCCTGTCTCAGGAGTATTTGGCCATTATGTTGTGACGGAAACAAAACAGCTTCCCAGAGGCATCTACATAAAGAGGAATTGAGGCCCCCAGCTGAGCACCCATCCAAATCCAGCACCAACTTGCTTTTCACAGAAGTGTGCCATCTTGGAAGTAGGTCTCCCAGCCCCATTTCAGCCATTCCCAGTGACACTGAATGGACAACAAACCCCTGACCAAATTGCAGATTCATGAGTGAATGAATGTGCTGAGGCAGTTTGTCATATAGCAATAAATACTGCTAATAGTAATGATGATAATAAAGATAATAAAGGTAACATTTCATGAGCATTTATCAGGTTCTAGATATAGTACAAAGCACTTCACATGAGTTATATCATTTAATTGTCCCAACAAAGCAAGGAAGTAGCCATTCTTATTCCCCTTTATAGAGAAGGAAACAAAAGCTTCATGTGACCAAATACCTAGCCCAAGTTCATTTAGCCAATAAGTGTAGACCCAGGTCACCAACCCAAATCTTCCTTTTTGTTCTATGCTGAATTTCCCTGTGTCTTGATGCTCTTGATGACTCATCCTCTGTATGGCTTTGTCTACTGCCTCTCTGCAAATAATACCTACATCTGTTCTGACAATTCTGACTTCTCACAAGCTCCCACCTGATCTCTGTGGGATGATAGGTAAATGTGTCCTTGGACCTTCCGCCTCTGTGCTACCTCTAAACCTTGCAGTTCTCATCTGCAATTCCTTTTTTTTGCCACTACTTCCCTTCTAGGCAGTGGGGATCCCACAGGAGATGGGCTAGGTCTTATTCTTCTCAATATCTTTAGTATCTGGCACATAATTAGTGAACTCTGCACAAGTGTATTTAACTACATTATTTTCCTGTTTTCACTTCAAAGTCATTATGTCCCAAAGCAAGCCATTATCATCTCCATCATCTCCTCTTCCGTATTCCATCAAAGACTTCATGACTCTCATAGTCCTGCAAACTTGGTGGCATTTGACACCTGCTTCTCCTTCAGGCACGGAGTCCTGTCAATTCTTCAAAATGCCTCTCACCTCTCATGTGTTCATTATATTCCCTCATCCCGGTTCCCATTATACTACCTGTGGATTATTGTAATTTTCCTAAAACTGGTATTCTTGCCCCATCTTCTCTCTTCCAATCTATTTTGAACATTTTTTCACAAATGCCAAATGAATCTTTTTAATGCATTGCCTTTATCTCATCACTGCCTTCTCAAAATTCTTCAGTGGCTTGGGACCCCAGGATCATGTGTCACTGCTTAGTTTTATGAATCAGTTAGGATACTTTCAACTGCAAGTAAAACCCAACTTGTACTGATCTAAACAAGGGAATCTGGAGCTCAGAACTAGGATCCAATGGCTCAGGATTTTAAGGATCTAGTTTCTTTGCATCGCTCCAACATTGGTTTCATGCCATGCCTGGTTCTCTCATTTATGTTGCCTTGTGGTGGCATTGGGCTACATGTACCCTCAGTAACTCCCAGTAGATTTACTCCTGAGGCTTTTTCCTTTCATCTCGTTAGTAAGTTAAATTTGCTGTGGCTTACAACATGTGTTTATTTCTTGTTCATTATACACGTTCAGTAAGGGTTGGCTGCAGTTCTGCTTCCTATCGTCTTCATTCCAGGATCCAGACTGAATGAGCAGCCCTTATAGGGGATGTTACCAGAACCACAGCTGGGCTCACTTTCCTAGATTAAAATGAGCCTCATGACCAAACCTGACATCCATGAGGCCAGGGAATCAATGGGATCCAAAGACAAGGGCAGCATTATGGGGAATAATAATAATATTCTCCAGCCTAAACTGAGTCAACATACTTATTCTTGAACACATCACCAGCAAATGGGTAGAGATTTTCCCTCTGCCAAGGCACACTTTGGACCTGAGGGCTAGTTCCCAAGAAGTTTTGCTGTTACCCAATTGGGGAAAAATAGTTGGGGACTTACCATAATGTCCAATATATACTCAGCATTCAAGGTCTCTCATACTATGTCCCAACTCAGTGGTCTAGTCTCCTACTGCTCTCTCACTCATCAACGAGCACTTTCTTCTGTGGACAGACATCTCCAACACTGGTTATGTTGGTTTTTCCACCTGGAATGCCTTCTTCTGGCCTCCCATCCTGAATACACCTACCCACCTTCTAGGAAGCTCCATCCATTACATCCAACCTCTGACATTATCTCTCCACAAACATCAAATATCAAACACCACTTACTAACATGAACTCTTAAAATTTGAGATATCCCAAGACCTTAAAAATAATTTAGCTCAGCATCTCCTAAAGGGAGGACACCCCAATCCTTTAAAATGCTTTGTGCCTTCCCACCACAAAATTAAGTGGTAAAAAATGTGATCAGAAACCCTCTCTCTTAGTTATTCGTAATGTTCAGTAGCACCTAAAATGTCTGAGAGGTTTTTATAAAGTTATTATAACTAAGAAATAAATAATTTTAATAATAAAAACATAAATTATATTAAAGTCTATTTCTAAAATAAATACATTAGTATATATTTGATAAGATAATTATTCATCCTTTTTTAATTAAGACACTGTTACACTTTGTTTAAATTGGCATTTTCTAAACATGTTTGTCACTGACTAATGTCCTGTATAGCTAGCAAGTATTCCCTGTAACCCACATTGGCAAATGCTGATGTAGGCCAAAACTCTCATTTAATAGACTACATTACTGAGATCCAGGTAAGTCTAGTGACTTATCTAAGGTCACACAGCAACTGTGGTGAAATAGAAAGAGAGGCAGGCTTGGAGGAAAAAGCCTCAGAAGTATGTTTATCTTTTAACCAGGAGTTTTAGTATAAGTAACCACAAAACATTCAGAACATCAATGTCCCCTCCTTTGTTGCATGAGGATCAATAATACTATTGACCTCTCAATGTTATTAGTAAATGAGATAATGTGTGAGAACATTCTATGAAGTGTACTATTTCATACAGATGTACAATTATTACATACAGAGAATGAGAGTTAAAACTCAAGTCTCCAGGCTCCCAGCCAGCGCTCAGTTTCTATACCATGCTGTCCCCACCATTCCTTCAGTCCCTTAATTCTTTTGCTACCTTATAAGTCATTTGGCCACTTCCTATCTGTGTGCCTGCGTCCTCAGCAAGACTGTAAGTTTCTTCAAATTTCCATTATTTGTTCACACCACCAAGCACAATAAGATATGTATAGTAAGAATTTGCAAAATAATAAATTGAATTTACTCCCAGGGACAACTGGAAAATGATAACTCCATGTAGAGAAAGTAAAATTTTCAGGTATGCACTAATTTCTTTGTATCTACATGAATACTAAGAAAGAATTGAAGGTAACTCCATGCCCTAAAAGAAGTGCAAAGGGAGTTTCAAAGAAAATGAGTTAGATAATTTAAAAGTTTGACCTGAGAAAGGAAGGTTTAGGAATTGAGAGATTTTTTTAGTACTCATTATGAAAAATTCTAATTGTGTTTCATAATGACAAGTCCTTGCAATGTTGAAGTTCTATATATAGTTTCAAAACACTTTAAATAAATATACATGAGTATGTGTATGTTCCATTAAAGACTTGCACTGACAAGTACAAATTCTAGGGAAGTTGATAAAAATTGGGCTTTATTATTTCCATTTATTTAAGAGTGGGAGGAATACTCAGATTGTCCATGATTCTAGAATTTCTTAAATTTATTTTTTTTAAGATATCATTTATTTACTTGACAGAGAGAGACACAGCGAGAGAAGGAACAGAAGAAGCAGGAGGAGTGGGAGAGGGAGAAGCAGGCCTCCCGAGGAACAGGGAGCCCATGGATCCCAGGACCCTGGGATCATGACCTGAGCTGAAGGCAGATGCCCAATGACTGAGCCACCCAGGTGCCCCAGAATTTCTTATGTTTAAAACATCTCTTTCCAAATAAGTTGAAAATGTTTGAAACTCTATAGAGAAAAGGTCTCGCCAATGGTAGGATCATTTTTCTCTAATAAGTCATGATTCATCTTTGAAGTAGAAATAATTTATTGGCATTGCTATTGCAGGATTAAAATTTTGTTTTCCTGCTTATATCTCTTTGTAGACACTGATGGATGAAATTCTCTTTTGAAGCTGACTTTAGAAATTACAGTTATCTTACCCATTTGTGCAGTATCTCCCTTCATACAATTTTCATTAATACTCCCAAATAAACAGATTCAGAGAACATTAGTGAGTGGCATATTTCCCATCTCCTTTTACTAGAAATCCTGGAAATACTTAAAATAGAAGAATGCACTTTTACTACAAACATATTTAGAAGTTTAATTAGCTAAAGTAGTATATAATCACATGTATCAGTCAGGATAAGCTAAATTGTGCTACAATAATAAACACCTCCTAAATTTAAGACAGTTTATTTCTTGCTCTTATTACCTATCCAGTGTGGGGAGCCAGGTGGCTGTGCTCATTCTAATCATTCAGGGACTCAGTCTGATGGAGGAGTGTGTTTCCACACTCACCAAGCCGGTGACTGGGAGAGCTACAGCATCTCACACTGGCAATTAAATGCTTCCACGCTTAGCAAATTTACACATCACTTCCGCTTCCATTTAATTGAATAAAAACATAATCTAATCATGTCTGGGTAAATCTGGTCATATTGCTAGTCTCTTTTGGGGTTTGGCTATTTTGGCTTGAACTCTACTCTGCACTGTCTGGTACATCAGTCACTAGCAATCCAGTCCTCTGTCCATCTCAGGCCCATTGTTCTCTTACTGGGCAGATTCAGGGCTTCTTTATAAGGTTGACAATCTCCTCGAGCAACACTCCCAAACTTAAGCACATTTCTTTACTGTGGTAAAATATACATAATATGAAATTTACCATTCTAACCATTTTAAGTGTACAGTTTAGTGGTACTAAGTATGCTCACGTTATCGTGCAACCACCACCACCATCCACCCACAGAACCTGAACATCTTCTCAAAATGAAACACTGTCCCCATTAAACAATGTGCATTTTTCATCATCTCTCTTCCACCCCCCAAAAAGAGCACAACCCAGAGTTAGGCCACTGGTTTTTCTCCCTAGAAGACACTTCAGGGATTCAGTTTGGATTTGGTTCTTTTGTAGAAAACTCTCCACATCTCCAAAGGAAAAACTGCCTAAACAAATCCTATGTCTGTTGCTTGAAGATACTGTCTAAATAGTGTTTTATCTAAACTTTTAAGAGTTAAGAGGGGTGTTTGTAAAAACCATATTATCAGGGACAGCAGGCATAAGCTGGGACTATTGTACACAAAATTGGGACATATGTTCACCCTATGTATAAATCAACAGTTCTCAAAATGCATCCTGAAGACCTCTGGGGTTCCTGAGACTTTCTCTGGAGGTGGGCAAAGTCGAAACTATTTTTATAATAATACAAAGATAATATTTGTCTTTTTCACACTCATGAGTGTAAAATAGATTCTTCCAGAAACCACATGGCTATGATGTCATTGTTCTGAGAGCTAAAGAAATATATGCTTCTGTGTTTTTGAGCTTTCTAGAATTTTCCAGGGTTGTTCGTTTAGGTATGAACAATGTATGTTTTCAGAGATTAACTCTCATTTTTCTCAGGGATTCTACTGAACTTCTACAAGCTATCTTCACTTATATCTGCTATAACCTCTGCCTCTGCAACTTCATTATTGTCCAATAAATCATTATTTTGAAAATCCAAAGTTGCCCTTATGCTTACATATAAATTCAAGAAGAAGAAAGTATATTTTGTTGTCTTCTTTTGCAATTTTTAAAAAATTTATCAGTTTTAATTTCTCATAAAGCAAATATCAGTATATATAACCTACTCACCCCCCCCACACACACACAAAAACCCTATGGGGTCCTCAATAATTTTTAAGAGTGTAAAGGAATCCTGAAATGAAAAAGTTGGAAAAAATCATGTTAAAGATAAATGTTATGCTAAGTCTTGGGATTTCAGCCTGTTTGGACACAAAAATCTTTATTTTTCTCAAAAAACTTACCTCTTAAAATGAAAAGTTCTATTTTGCATGACAAAGACCAGGAGTTTAAGTCTGTTTTCTGCAGTCCACTCTCCTTAGTAATGTCTTTTTAATGGTAGAGAGGCCGAGGGAATAGACTTAGAGAGGATTAAAAGTCATATTTTTATGTAGTTCAGAATATTATTCTTACATGTGCATGAGTCATGTTGTGGTGGGAAGAGGATATTTGGTCAGGATATTTGAACACCCAAGACCTGTCATGTTGTCACTCTCAGCACTTTGAAATGGTCAAAAGATATCTGAACAGAGAATACAACCAGACAAATAAATGTTTTTGACTGGAGTCTTGGCTTTAAACTCCAACACAGAACCCTTGCCCTTGTGAGCTGAGTTAGGCCACATGGTGCCCCAAGGACTTCTTGACTATAGTAGAGCCTATTACCTGACCCCATTCTGTCTGGAGGGAAATGTGGATGACCCATATTACTCAGTGAGATAGCAGCTGAACATTTTCTGAAATGGTCACATTTCTATCTATATCTCATGACTTTTAGAGCAAAGATAATTCCAAGACAAAGATGACCAGAGAAGGGAGGTAGAGAGTGAAGGGGGCACCATTTGTCCTAGAAAAGCTTAAATTCCTCCTACTAAAGTTCCTTTCCCCAATAATCTTGCTCAAAATTAATATTGGGATAACCCAACCTTAGCAGCATCCTGGGGTGGTAGTGGTGGTGGGAAAGTGCCTTACCTCTTTCTTGGCCATGGTAACTTGGTTCACTCCTAGATAGTAATCAGTTCAGCCCATTCAGTCCCTAGGATAGTAAATACCAAGCCTGCCAGGATCCCAGCATTCCTAATAGCACATGGAATGTGGAACTGGGTTGCAAACCTATTTGTAATGTCATCCAGGAGAGGATAAAGACACTGCTCAATACTGCTTCAAGCAAAATGGGCTTCATTGGGCCCAGGCCACTCCCAGCTACCTGGCAGGGAATCAGGCCAGTGCCAGTAGAGGGACAGAAAGACCCCATGGATGACAAAGTATGACCAGTCAGTACCCAGAATTCCAATGCCCCTTGACCATTGTCATTTGGGAGACTGGAATATCCTTAGAGCCACCTCCAATATCAGGTCAGTTCTCTTAGTCAAAGCCACATTTCTTCCCTCCTATGCCAGCCCACCATTGTAGTCCTGAAACTCCTCATGCATAAGAGCATAGGACCTAATTTATTACCTCCCCATATTCACTTAGCCTCTTCTATTCTCCAGTCCTTGACACTTGCCCAATGGAGGGGTCCAGCTTTAGTCACTGTTGCCTCTCTACATGGTACCATTGGCTGCCTCAGCCTCCCCCATATAGGTGATAGGCTCTAGCATAGTTTCTGTTATGTTTGTGTGACAGAAGCCACAGAAGCTCCAGTGACCAGGTTCAACATGTCTAGACCTAGGCAGACTCTGGCTACTCATGCCATTTGGAGATTCAGGCAAAGTCCTATACCACTGGGCATGGGATCCACTTCTCCAGCAGTAACTCAATGGGGTCAGGTAATAAAACCCTGAAATGTGGAGCATGAACTTTCACCAACAAGAGATAGGATGAGACTATGACCCAGCAGGTAAATTTCTCTCCCTTTCTCCTTCTAACAAAAGGTTCCGGGCGCCTGGGTGGCTCAGTCGTTAAGCGGCTGCCTTCGGCTCAGGTCATGATCCTAGAGTCCTGGGATCGAGTCCCACATCGGGCTCCCTGCTCAGCGGGAAGCCTGCTTCTCTCTCTCCCACTCCCCCTGCTTGTGTTCCTGCTCTCGCTGTCTCTGTCTCTGTCAAGTAAATAAATAAAATCTTTAAAAAAAAAGGTTCCCAGGCACAGTGTTTGGGATGACCTGTCCAAAGATGGCCACATGACTGCATAACTGGTTGGTTTCTTTCCCTCCTTTCCTGACTCTCCTCTCTGTTTCCTTCACCCTTGAAACTCTGAGTACACCAACTCCTCCCTTCCCCAATAAGGCATTACCACATAAGCTTTGCCTCAAATCCTGTTATGATGTAACTTAGACACTGAAAGCCTCAGTTCAGTTGTTCTTCTCAAGGGATGGACAGAAAAAATATTGATGGGAAGGTGTCCAGAGCCACACTTAATGTGCCCAGAGCAATTAAAAAACAAGTAAAATTTCCAATACAGAACTTACCCATTCAACAGCAGTTCGGCCTCTTGTAAGTGCCGATAGTCTTGTGCTCCTCTTAATTCTGTTGTTCAGTCTCATACTTTCCCTCATCCCTGCCTCCCTGCTCCCCGCTCCTGATTGCTCTCCTTGCCTACCTGGGCCCACGGCAGTTTGTTTCATCTTTACTGCATCTTGCTGGTCTCCAAACTCTACTTCACCTGTGCTCTCTCCAGCTCAGATGGATTCACTCAGGCCTCTCATTTCTCTTCTTCACATGTGGACTCTTGTGCCATGCCCCCACTCCAGGGGCTCAGAGAGCCAACTCAGTGAGCCTCAGCAGGCAGCCACAGTATCTTGTATCCTCAAGTAGGAAAGAAATATTTAGATGTGCTTGATTGGTAATGTAGGGAAAACTTTCATGAGATACTATTATAGGGAATTAAACAATTCCCTTATATGTACATTTGTTTCTTACTGCAATATGAGGACCAAGCTAGAGAAATTGAACCCCTCAAAGAAACCCACCCAGATAACATGTGACTAGGATTGTCAATACACACAAACTATTTTGAGGAGAGGGAGAGAGATTGAATTTTGTGAACCAATTGGTTTCTTTTAATCTCTGTCCCTTCAAGTATTTTTGTCACAGATTCGTCCAGCAGGCACATTATAAATGAAATGCAATGAAACCAATTGGCTTCAGGTTAATCAGTGAAAGATAACAGTACATTTGGTGAACAAAGGGATAGTTGGAGATAGATCTCCCTTAGAATAGTGGAGCTGGGGGAAAAATTTGGGTGAAGAAACTGAGGCTAAAAAACCTACAGTAGGGTAGTGCCTACTGTAGGTCATGCTGCCCTTTAGTGGCCGAGCTAGGCCTAGGTTTAGGCCTCCTGCTTCCCGGGATACAGGGTGAGATTGGTGATTAATTCTTTGAGAAGCCCAAAGCAGGCTTTCCCATTGGGTCATAGAACATTTGTATTATCCCTTGGCTGTCTCAGCTTCTACTGCTCTTCTGTCAGCCTCCAAAAACAGGACATGAAAATGGATTTGTTCGAGTGGTGACCCACAGATTCCAAGCCTTAGCACCTTTTTAAATGAGCAAGTGACACACTGCCAGGCAAGATGCAACCTCTGCAAATGAATTAATTAGACTTTCAAAAAGAGCAAGCAGTCTTGCCGTGGTGTTTTATTACACAGTTTTCTAAGTGGTAATTGAAAAAGAAGCACTTGATTTTAAATTCCCTCCCCGAGGTGTTAATTATGGCAGGGAGGGACTGTGGAGACAGAATCTTATGTAAAATGAATCGCTCCATTGCTCAGGACTTGCGGGGTCCAGAGACCCTCATACTCGTTTTGGGAAATTGAAAGGGAAAGAGCAGGACACAAGATGGCAGTTTGGCTTTGGGATCTTTTGCCATTGTTATACTGGAGAAATTTAAAATACTCTCTTTTGGTGATCTTCCAAAGTACTACAGATCAGAAGGTTAATATGAATCAAATTAAAGGAAAACATTGAACTTGAATTGTCTTCTGTGTAGCCTGTCATATACCTTCCATTCCTCCTCCCCTCCCTTTCCTTCCATCAAGAAAACTTAGTCTTTGGGCTGACTCAATGCCATTCAAGTTCCTTAAGACTTGGCTGAACAGCTACGATACATCAGACATTGGAACTCTACAGGAGAATGCAATATTCTATCCTCATAGAAGATGTAAGAAGGGGAAGACAGGCATATGTCACAGTTGGGAACAGATCCATGGCCCCAACAGCACAAGAAACAAAGAAGTACAGTTGACAGTTGAACAAGTTGGGGGCAAATGGGGACCGACTCCTCCAGTCAAAAATTTGTGTATAACTTTTGAGTCCCCCAAAACTTAGCTACTAATAGCCTACTCTTGACCGGAAGCCTTATTGATAACATAAACAGCCGATTTTTTTTCTTTTTTTTTTAAGTTTTTTATTATTATGTTAACCACCATACATTACATCATTAGTTTCTGATGTAGTGTTCCATGATTCATTGTTTGTGCATAACACCCAGTGCTCCATGCAGAATGTGCCCTCTTTAATACCCATCACCAGGCTAACCCATCCTCCCAGCCCCCCTCCCCTCTAGAACCCTCAGTTTGTTTCTCAGAGTCCATAGTATCTCATGGTTCATCTCCCCCTCCGATTTTCCCGCCTTCATTCTTCCCCTCCTGCTATCTTCTTCTTTTTTTTTTTTCTTAACATATAGTGCATTATTTGTTTCAGAGGTACAGATCTGTGATTCGACAGTCTTGCACAATTCACAGCGCTCACCATAGCACATACCCTCCCCAATGTCTATCACCCAGCCACCCCATCCCTCCCACCCCACCCCCCACTCCAGCAACCCTCAGTGTTTCCTGAGATTATGACCTCATATCAGTGAGGTCATATGATGCATGTCTTTCTCTGATTGACTTATTTCGCTCAGCATAACACCCTCCAGTTCCATCCACGTCATTGCAAATGGCAAGATCTCATTCCTTTTGATGGCTGCGTAATATTCCATTGTATATATATATATATATACCACATCTTCTTTATCCATTCATCTGTCGATGGACATCTTGGCTCTTTCCACAGTTTGGCTATATTGCTGCTATAAACATCGGGGTGCACGTACCCCTTCAGGTCCCTACATTTGTATCTTTGGGGTAAATACCCAGTAGTGTAATTAACAGCCGATTTTTTAACACATATTTTGTATGTTATGTATATGATATGCTATATTCTTAGAATAAAATTAGTTAGATAAAAGAAAATGTTATTTAAAAAATCCTAAGGAAGAGAAAATACATTTACAGTACTGAACTATACAAAATCCGCATGTAAGTGGACCCACACAGTTCAAGCCTATGTGGTTCAAGGGTCAACTGTATAGGTTGTGACACACACAGATGGTGGAAGATTTATCCACAGTGTTACTGGTCCATACAGCGTTAGGAGACAAAATCAGAGTTGAGAAGTATTAAGAAATCATCCAATCGATTTCCTTCACCAGTGCTATAGTCCTCCTGGACATTCGGGATTCAAATTAGTAAGATCAGTAAGAATGTGGGTTCTAGAGACAAAGTGACACTTTGAATCATAGCTCCATCTTGTGACTTTGGGCAAGTTACTTAACTTCTCTATGTCTCAGTGTCCTCATCAGCAAAATGAGGGTGATGTACATACCCACCTTTTAGGTTTTTCATGAGAACTAAGTTGACATATATAAAGCACTTATAACGGAGTCTGGCACATGGGAAATGTTACCTATATGCATATTTGCTTTGGAGTGGCAAAGGAGGACTTGTACTGCCTCATAGGTGAGAGAAGGATGATGCAGAGACACTTTCAGGGACCTGTAAAGAGTGGGAGGGGAGGGACTGCACGGGACATAAGACAGGACCAAGTCACACAAGTGTGAGCACACACATCACATATATGCATGCACATACATACACACATGATGCCCAGACAATGAGCCCACCCACTACCCAACCCACTTTGTAGAAGGAATGAGAAAAGAAGCCCAGATCAATTGAGTATTTACACCAAAGACACTAAGGAAAAAATGTGGAAGGGACGGCATCTATCTGTAAGTAATTAGGTAAGTTTTTGCTAAGGACACAAGAGAGAGCTTAAGAGCTAAATTCAACTCATTTGCAGAGACAAAGGTTCTGTTTTGCACAACTGAGCTTGTGACTCTGAAATTCATACCCACCAATCAGATCAATGAAATCATCCAGGACTAGCTTGCTGCTTTCCAGCTTTCTATTTCCACAGCTGCTTCCTCTGAACATTGCCAGCTTCAGCCCCTGCCCCTCCCCGGAAGCTCCACCTTCGAGAATGACAAAATGAACCCGGCACCTCCTCACCCAGCCTGGGTCGGCACTGGCCCCACAAGACACATGGGATTGATGATCTTTAAGTCTGAGATGGCTCATGAATAGACTGTGCCAAACTTGGAAGAATGGGGACCAGAGTCAGCTGACCTTTCTGGATTAGAGCTTCACCTTCTTGTAGGGTCTTAGTGATACAAGAATGAGGTAACACACGTAAAGTGCAGAGTAGGTGCTCAGGAAAAAATTATTATATTCTTATAATTACTATTTTATTCTTTTGGTTCTAAGATTTCTGACGTTATGAAGTACATGCACCCAAGTGCAACTATGAGGACACGTCTATGCAAATGATGCATATTTGCATATAATTTGGGAAGGCTCAGGGGAGTTCAGCTGGAAGGTAATCCCTAAGGAAATTGTTGTGTTGGACAGAAGCACCTAGGAAGCTTTTAAAACTCCCATTGTCCAGGGCATTCGACAACTAAATTAGAATTCCTGGGGAGGAGACTCAAACATTGGTAATTCTTAAAACTCACGTAACTGCAATGTGCTGACAAGGTTAGGACCCCATGCGATAGTTTAGATCTCTGCTTCTCAGAGTGTGATCTGGGACAGGCAGCATCAGCATATCCTGGGAGTTACTGCTAGAAATGCAAAATCTTGGTCATCACCCCAGATCTGCTGAATCAAATCTGATTTGATCCCCACCTCTTGAGGTTTTTTGGTAAAGATTAAATGAGTCCACATTCTTCAAGGACTGCTGTAGAAGTCCCAACCTAGGAATTGCAAGTTCCACTCTCTCCGGCCATAAAAGCTTTGGCAATCCCTGGGCCTCAGTTTCCTCTCTGGTAAAATAGGTCTCATCTCTGGCATCCAATCAGTCTATGAGTGGAGGTGTGTGGCCTCCCACCCAGCAAAACTCCTGATGATCCCTGCTCCTCCCCTTCCTCCCCAGCTGGGGTCCCTAGAGTGTCCGGCTGGGGAGTCCAACCCAGGAGCAACTGAATCTGGCAAGAGCTAAAATGTAATTCCCTTTAAATCAATAATTTGCAATTAAACACAGAAGACACTGAAGCCAAGGGGGTGCAGGCTTCTGGAAAGATGACAGCTGAGCACTTCAAGCCTTCGGAACTGAGAAGGGGGAAAAGCCCAACCCTTTCCAAGCAAACAAATGAACATTCAGCTCCATTGTTGGTGAGGAAGCAAGCATGGGGACTTAAGTGGTACTTGAGGGGTGAAAAAAAATCAAGAGCTTATATCAGCAGGACTCAATGCCAAGAGCTAATTTACTTTCCACTGCGCTCTCTGCTTATACACTTCCCATGGCTCAGTGCCCCACTCCACCATGCTGGGGACCTCTGAAGCCTTAGAACAGGGCTTCACAGTTTGCTGGTTGCAAGCAGCACCCAGCTCATGAAATAACTGGAAGCCTGCCTGGGTCCCCTCCCCATCCTCAGCAGCAGGTGTCAGACCGGTTTGGGTGAGTGCCAGGTGGGCAGTGCCAATGGGGAGCACAGACGCAATATAAGCAAGCAGCTCCATGGAGCCAGGACTGAATGATGGTTGATGGATGCTACGCAGTGGTACCTGCAATCTGGGGCTTGGAGCTACCCCATAGGTGGTCTCCAGAGAGGGGCAGGGATATGCTGAAATTCTTGAAACAAAATTGAAATATGCTTCATTTTCAAAGTAAATGCATGCCATGTGAAATTGTGGGGTGGGAAAGGCAAGTATAAAGAGCTGCAGCTCTGGAAAGACAGGAAATTCAATGTATAGAGATTGTAAAGCAAAACACAAGTCTTTTGATTTTCCCCAACACAGTAAAATGAGGAAAGGAACACCATTTTTTCTTTCACAAGTATTAACAAATGGCTTACATACAAGTCATTAATAATCAAAGCTGGACATTTTGCCCAGAAGGACAAGAAAAGGAATAACATTTATTGAGGAGCTAGTATGTGCCTGGGTCTAGGTGCTTTATGACAGCATCTCTTCTAGTCCTCATAGTATTATTTGGACACAGATTTTAGCATTAACTTCATTTTACTTGGGAGGAAATTTCCCAGGACTGATTTTCAATTCCAAAATATGCATTGGACCTCACTGTATGTCAAACACTCTTCTAAAACATAAAAAAAAAAAAAAAAAGATATAGAGAATTACAAGGCACAGTCCTGATTTACAATCAAGTCAGGAAAGTAAGATTCACAAAGAAAAGGTGACACAATCTGGCAAGTTCCAAGTGCTAAATGGGTAGTGCAGAAAGGAAGAACTGTATGAATATGAACAGAGAGAGAGAGATCAGGACTTCAGTGGACAGGAAGACACACACACACACAAGACTAACACAAGTTAGTGTTGAGGGTGTCTTGAAAAAAAAAAAAAAACCAACATGATTTGAAGGGTGAAGAGGAACAGTAATATTCCAAATGAAGAGGGCAGCTGGAACTAAAGTGCAGAATGAAAGGGTAGACTCCATCTGTCAGATGGTGTGAAGACCCCTCATGATATATTTTTCTTTGAAGATGTTATAATAGGGATGCCTGGGTGGCTCAGCTGGTTAAACTTCTGCCTTTGGCTCAGGTCATGATCTCAGGGTCCTGGGATCGAGCCCCACGTCGGGCTCCCTGGTTCTCCCTCTGCCTGCCACTCCCCCTGCTCATGCTCTCTCTCTGTCAAATAAATAAATAAAATCTTTTTAAAAAAAGATATTGTAATAATCCAGAATTTAAAAAGTGGTCACTGTAAAGTTGTTGTTCAGATCTTTTTGACTCCTAAAGGAATCCCACATCAGAGCAAGGAAATATAACTATCTGGTCATTCAACAATTATTTGCTTGCTTGCTTTGGGCCAAGCACCCTAAGGCATATCCACTGGCTTGGCACATTGCTAAGAGTTCGGCCACCTGCAGAAAACATGGTGCCCAATTCGTCTCTCAATAGGTGACATAGAACTGTAGACTAAGAAGACCCACCCAACTATAACTACTTTAAAGCACAGGTATGTGCTGTTCTCCTAAATGTAGAGCAGGGCTTTGGGGAAGGTTCCAGGCATCTTATACTAGTCAACTGGAGTTATTTTTATTAGTAACTATGAAGACGCAGATGCATCATTACTAGTCTTTACATACTGGCCAAACCCAAAGTCATTGTCACAAGTGGAAAGAAGAAAGAGACACTAGGTAGAAGCTAAACCACTTTATGGTAGAAGTTCTGAATCTTCCTTCCCAAGGGGAAGGCTGGTTCAGACCTCTCTCTTCTCTCTAGAGGAAGCAAGACATTCTATTTCCAAGGAGGAGAAATTCTGGTCTCCACTGTTTAAATTCTAGAACATTCTATTGGACCACCATTCTACTGGGTGGAGCATCTAATGGAACAAAAGTTCACAGAGCACACAAATGTTGTATCTTCATACCAATGCAGCAGCGGTGTGAGGTGTCCCAGGTTCAAGTTTCTTGCAACCTTTCTCTTCTTCTCTCACTTCCTTTCTCTAAGCCAGAATGATAAGAATGTCTGAGCTGCTGAGCAGCTCTCATCTTCTTATTTTCTCTCCCCATTGGATTCTCTCTCTCATTCTCTCTTTCTCTCTCTCCCTCCCTCCCTCCCTCCCCCTATCTGTCTATCTGTCTATCTTGTGCCAGTTGGGCCTTTAGGAGGGCAGCATAGGCCAACTGCATTCTCATCACTGAAGGACCCACTCTCTTTGACTCCTTTTTGCCAGGAGTATGACCTGTTGTTCCACTGCATAAAATCCAAGACTCCTATTCAAATGTTGAAAGAAAGACAGAGTTCACAAAACACTCATATTTGAGGCTACGTTGCCCTGCCTGATCTGGGAAAAAGGACCTGTAGAGGAGTTTCAGCCCAATTACTGGAGTCCAATGTTGGGGTTTGGGGGGAAATGCTAAGCAGAAATACTGTTCCATTGCCTTACTTTGCCTCCCTTGTGCACCTCCCTCTTTTGAGGGAGACCTCCTGAGAAGAATTGTCTAGACCAAACAGAATTAAAAAATTTCTGAGTACCCTAGTCAAATATAATGGTAAGGGCTTCCTAACACCACACCTTAATTAGACTCAGCCTCCATAACTTCCAACGTTCACCTGAAATAATTAACTCCCTGAGATTCAAGGAAAATTGGGGGTTCTATGCAAATTCTCCCTTCCCTCTTCTCACCCCTGTTCTGTGACTAAAACACTCCACACACACTTGCGCGCACACACACAGTGCAGCTCCACACAAATTAGATTGAGACGTTTCTGGAAAAACAATCCATGGTTCTGTTTCCATGGAAGCAATCTCATGTCCCCAGTGGCAGCAAATGGCAGGCAGACGGAGGTAAGGGAGCTCACAGTGCCACAGTGGGCCTTCTCCCTCACCGCCAACTCGAGCAGAATGCACCGCAGGAAAGTGGGAGGCACAGTTGAGCTTCACCAGAAAAAACAAACCTCAAGGGAGGCAGTGAACCCCAGCTGTGCCCCCTCTTTTGGGGCACATGTACATCTGGGCACTCTGGGCACGGCTCCAGCCAATCAGCCAGGCTGATCCTCCCACAGCTTTTCACAAAAGGCTGCTCACTCAGAGCAGATGGCGGCGCCTAGACCAAGATGGAGGCCGCCCCGGGGGGCTGGCACTGAGAGAACATCCATTGCTCTATGCAAATACCCCCTTCTCACCACCCCCTGTGGGTAGATGTCCCTTGCTTCCCTCAGCTTCTAAAGCCACCATCCCCAAATGTGGCCTGTGCACCACTGGTGGTGCACAAGATGATTTGAAGTAAGTCATGCACGAACATTCTTGTAAAATTTTGAGAGTTACATATTTATTGTAGTGTGTATTAGAAGCCAAAACTGTGATTTCATGGATATTATTGCTTAGCATAAAACTAAAGTAGGTGTTTAAGTAAAATGTGAGGCAATTTTAAGGACTGAAGTAACCATTGGGAAATCTGAGTTAAAGGAAAGATTCCAAGGTCCTCTCAGGACTGGATAATTTTCCGAGCAGGAGGAAAAAATCCTTGACATGACAGGGTACAAAAAAGTAGGGACCCACCAGACAAATTGTCCACTGAGGCCAATGAATGCATTGGAGGTTCCCTTCACCTCCCTTTGAGTGTACCCAGTGCTCCCTTTGCTGAGGCTCCAGAGAGCTATGTCAGAAGGGATGCTCAGTCCATTAGATTCTCATTAATACTGACCAGGATCCTGCCCTGGATCAGTTCTGGTCAGATGGACAGAACAATGGAGAAGGCCAGTCCACTGAAAGCCTCTTGGTCTTCCCACTTTGAGCCATTATCCTGGAGCCAGCTCTGAGCAGCCAGCAATCTATTCCTTTCCCCTCAGCTTCACCCTGGCTCTTCTTAGCTTTTGAGACTCAACCACGACTTCTATAAAGAAGTCATCTTCAGCCCCAAAATGTACTTCCCAAGGTTTCACCACCCCAAAGTGTTGCCACAAAAGAAAAAATAAAAGTAGAAGGGATGTAGAAGTTTCTAATCCTCCCTCCCATCCTACCTCTGAAGCTTCTGGAGAAAAAGTAAAGAACTGGACCATTGGGTCCCCCTTGTAAGATAGCAACAGTTATAACAACAAAAGTCATGGTAATTGAGATTTATTAAATCTATCTAGATTCATTATAACTCTATGAGGCAATCATCATTACTCTCATTTTATGGACCATCCGTCTAAGACTCAGAGAGATTTAAATAATTTGGCTAATGAGTGGCAGAGCCGGGACTCAAACCCAACTCTATGTGACTCTGAATCTTATTCTATTTCATGGACTCAGCTGCCTCCCTTTCATGATCGTCCCCAAACTGCACTGTGTACTTTTGTGCCTGTCCCAACCCCTCCCTACTTCCTCTGTGCATGTAGTCAGAGGAGGTCCCGGGAGAGCCCATCAATCTGAACCCCTGTAAAAGGCCATTTCCTCATAACACACCCTGAACATCTGTAAAAACAATTTCTCCTCAAGCCTACAACTGAACCTCATAATAAAAACTCACCATCCAATATAGCCTTAAAAAAAAAAGTCCTGATGGCATTTTAACTACCAGGGGGACTTAGTGATGTTTATTCCCTAGTTATTCTGGAAGATGCTCACCTCTTGCGTTTTTGGAACAGAGCTATCTATGAGACACTGGGATTTTTTTTTTTCCATTGGGAAGACTGTGTTGGTCTTCAACTGTATAGATTAAATTATGCTGCTGTAACAATCCTTAAATATCTAAGTTTATTTCTCACTGTGAGTCAGCTCAGGGTTCAGGTGACTATCCAGCCAGTTAGCCTCAGCATTCAGGCTTCTTCTGTCTTACAACATTCTCTCCCCCGAGACTGCCAAGGGAGTGGAAGAGAGAACGTGGAGAACTGCATGTTAGCTCCTGTGGTATTGTCCAAAACAAGTCATATGGTCGTGGCTAATTCAAGGGGTTGAGGCTAGACAATCTTCCCATGTTCCAAGAAGAGGAAGAGAATCAGAAATATGCGGCAGAAGCATGGTTTGTCTTCCATAGAACTCATAGGCTTCCTTATCCACAAATGCAGGAGGAGGTAGTGTCAACAAGAAGTCTCAGTGAGAAGAGCCCTGGGCCAGGAGTCAGGAGTTTGAGGCTCTTCTCAACCCCTTCTTAGCTATGTGGTCTTATGGAAGTCACCCAGCCTCACTGATGGTCAGTTTGCTCACGCACAGTGTGATGAGGTTTGGTCAACCTCATTACAACCACAGGGTTAATTTAAGTTAGGCAATGGGTTCCTCCACAAAAAATTTGCTACTCTTTAGTACTTTTAAAGCCGTCTTTTCCCCTCATAGGAAAAGCAAAGAGTAAAAACAGACACAAACAAAACAAAACTGGTTTCAGGTGTCCTGAGTTCATATCCTAGTTCTCTTCTCTTTACTAAAGTCATTTGATTTCTCTGAAGCTCAGTTTTCCCATCTGTCTAATAGACGGTGACCTTGTTTCTATTCACCCCACGTGAGAGACTGAATACGAAGGACTATATAAATTGTAAAATTCTCCACAGATGGACGGGATTGCTATTCTCCCTTCCCTCTTGTCACTAAGGTGTCTCCCCCACCTCCTCACCTTCCCCTCAGCTTTTGAATAAGTTTAATCTCTCATCCTTCAGAGGATGTTTCTTCACCCTCCATGCCCACCCCCCACTTAATTTTCCACACAATCTCTTCGCTGTTGACTATCAAACTTCCTGGAAACAAGTCTGCGCATATGCCTGGTCCCCATTCTTATCTTCCATTCTCTTTTTTTTTTTTTTTTTAAGATTTTATTTATTTATTTGAGAGAGAGAGAACACATGAGAGGGGATAGGGTCAGAGGACGAAGCAGACCCCCCGCCGAGCAGGGAGCCCGATGCGGGACTCGATCCCGGGACTCCAGGATCATGACCTGAGCCGAAGGCAGTCGCTTAACCAACTGAGCCACCCGGGCGCCCTATCTTCCATTCTCTTCAAAACACTTTTATTTAGCTTCTGCCTCCACTATTAGAAAAAGGTATCTCTTAAAGGTCCCCTGACCTCTTCATTAGTTTCTATCAGTTTTGCTTTTCCTTATCACAACATTTGATAACAGCGACCACCCTATCTAATATGACTGATTCCACACTCTGTTGGTTCTTTCCAAGTTCTGTTGGTTATATCTATAAAACATCTCTGTCCTATTGATTCTATCACTAAAACAGTTCTCAGGTCCATCTCTTGCTTTCCTCACTATCCACTTGTATGTCCTTTTGAGTCTCTGTTATTGGCTTTATTCCGGAAACATCTCTCCCACCCATTTCTTCTCCATGCTCTTTGCTGCTGCGCTGGTGCAGGCTCCCAGTTATCTTTGGCATGGATTGTTGCCTTAGCTACCTGTCTGGTCTTTCTTCATCCAGCTACAAAATGGGCAGTATACTACGTACTGCCTAGGCCTTGAAGGAAATTAATTTATGGTCTTAAAGAGGGCAGCAGCCAAGCTGCTGGTACTTTCCTCCTCTCTGCTCAATATCCTGTCTAGTTTTCTTTCTCAGGCCTTGATTGGCTACTATTCACCCACAAAAAACTTCAAAATTTCCCCGTTTCTTCAAACTCTAGCCCAAACACCTCTTCTCAGCCTCATGCTCTGTGCCCTCTCCCCATTCCCTTGAGTCTCTACCGTCATAGACTACTCAGCATTCTGCAGACAGCCACCCACATGTATTTGGATGAATTATCTCCTCTACTTGGAACTTACTTCTCTTCCCTGTCTGGGAAGACAACCCTCTCTCTACTCTCCACATCCCAACATCAACATTAAACTTGTTGTAAAGCTTTCTCCAACCCAACATCCCTACCCCCAGGGACAAATCATCACTCCTTAATTCTGTTTTCCTGCATTTGATTCACATTTTTGTAGAAATGTGGCATTGTGTCCTTTTGTATTAGAGGTAGCTATGGGACATGGGTCGTATGAATAGAGACCAA
This sequence comes from Mirounga leonina, assembly GCF_011800145.1. Lineage (NCBI taxonomy): Eukaryota > Metazoa > Chordata > Mammalia > Carnivora > Phocidae > Mirounga > Mirounga leonina. The sequence continues at coordinate 5,770,482 of NW_023270454.1, read as the reverse complement.
TACCAGGGAGACAATTCACTAAGATATGGAGCACATATCTCCAGGACTAGGAAACGGCTTCTTTAAGAAGAAGGGAGGAGGCCCAGAAGAGGAAGAGCAAGATAAGAACAGACAAGAGGGCAATGTTGTAGAGGAGTGGGAGAGCAGAGACCCATGGCTCTGAGATCAAATAAAGTCATGTGTGCTGAAAGGCCAGGATAACTGGGGGAATTAAATGGAAAGTGGACACAGATTAGTGAGGAAGGGACCTGATGGGTGCCCACTGGTTTGAATGAAATAGTGCTGGTGTCTGATTAGTAGTCCACCTATTAAATGATATCATATATGATTTTTTGCTGTTAAGATTATTCCCATAACTAAAGTTGAGTATGCCCTGCATGGAGGGAATTTGGACTGTCCACTTGAACATGAGTTATGCTAGAAGGTCTTGACGTGAGATATTGCAAACCAAGCTCTTATGAGAAAGCAGATGTGTGTATTGGGATTGGCCTACAAACAATGGCTGAAAGGTAAGGCACTGATTTGTCTCACATGACAACACATGGGCATAGGCAGCCCAGGGCTAGTGCGATCCAGAAATCAACCTCTCTCCTCTCCCTTTCTATTAGCCTGAGACATGGCTGCCATGCCTCAGGGCCCACGCTCACTGCAGACAGGAGGAAGGAAGATGACAAGAGGTCTCACTTCTGTTTACATTTCATTGACCAAGAACATGGTCACCCCTGGCTGCAAGGGAATCTGGAAGGACTGTTTGTAGCATTCCAAACTCTCTATCACAGAAAGGCAAAGGCAGTTATTTAAACAGGGATTTATTTTTACCTAAGCTTACTTCTAAAAGGATTTAGGTTACATTTCATAATCAAAACAATCTAAAAGCAATTCAGGATAAAACGAGGTAGAATCATCTAAGAACAGCTAGGGAGAAGTGCAATCCTGTTGCAAGTTAGTGTAGAAAGATATTGAGTATGAGCCACGCCAAGTGGAAGGTCAAAAAAAGAGGGGCACCTGTGTGGCTCAGTTGATTAAGCATTTGACTCTTGATTTCGGCTCAGGTCATGATCTCAGGGTCATGAAATTGAGCCCTGCGTTGAGCTCCATGCTGGGTGTGGAGCCTGCTTACGATTCTCACTCCCTTTCCTTCTGCCTCTCTCACCCCGACATGTGCCTGTGCTCTCTCTCTCTAAAAAATTTAAAAAATAAATAAATAAAATAAAAACTTATTTGTTAATTAATATTAAAAGACAAATAAGTTTTAAAAAGGGGTTCCTTAGAGCTATAGTTTCTGGACATAAAAGGGACACGAGCATGGGAAAAGATGAGAAAGGTCAAATAAATACAACACAGCCATGTGACATTAAGGCTCTTTAATAAGTTGTGGTGTAACCTACCTCCAGCCACTGAAAGAGTCTCTTCACTGACAATCTCCAGGACCTAGGGAAACTTCTGTGAGCATCTGGTTCTACTTTGTGCATCTGCCCCTGGCCTCTCTTGAGAGAACAGACCCATCTTCAGGGACTTAACAAAATGTAAGAGGCTACTCTGTACCAGGTATGGTGATAGGCACTTTTACATATCCCAGAGCTCATCTGATTTCTGAGCCAGATCAGTTAGTAAAATTATTTTTAGTTTTTCTCCTGGCCTGCCTGAACATTCTAGTAGGAGCAGGCCCGGAGCAAGAATGTAATAAAGGCAGCCTTGAATGAACACAACAAAATATCATACAATTACATGGTACTTCGGTTTACAAAGTATTTTCACTCACACTGTCATATTGGTTACTCAAAAGGAACACTTATCTATTGAGCAGCTTTCTGTTGATAAGAGAGAAAGGAAAGAGTTCATTTCTACCATCAGTGAGCTCATAAAGGTGAAAAAAAAAAAAACAAATGGAGAAAAGTGCCCAGGCGCCTGGGTGGCTCAGTTGGTTAAGCGACTGCCTTCGGCTCAGGTCATGATCCTGGAGTCCCGGGATCGAGTCCCGCATCGGGCTCCCTGCTCGGCAGGAGTCTGCTTCTCCCTCTGACCCTCCCCCCTCTCATGTGCTCTCTCTCTCTCTCTCAAATAAATAAATAAATAAAATCTTAAAAAAAAAAAAAAAGAAAAGTGCCCCACAAGATAACGTGCCCTGGAAGTCCAGAATGGGTGAGGCTGGCTCTCTCTGGTTTCATCCAGGGGGCTTCAAAGCTTGCAGGGGCGTCTGGGCTATGAACACAAGAGCAGAGAGAAGTGAAGAGAGACCAACAGACTCAGGGAGAGGGAGACAGAGACAGAGAGAAAGAAACATGGAGAAAAAGCAGGCTGTGGTTTTGCAATTGGGGATCAATGAGATGTCCCTATTTTCTTTCATGAAACCTTTTTAAACTTTAAGTGTGAAAGAATTTCTGTTCCTTGCAACCAAATGATTCCTGGTGATAACAACCGTCTAGGTTCCCCTTTTTCTGGGCATCCAAACATAAAAGCCATGTCCTTTAGCAGGATTTCTTAGTGAACACCGGATTCCCCTGCAAGCTCCTCCCACTTGCCCCTTACGCTCTCATCCCATTTATATCACCCACTGATGTTCTACAACTCTCTGGTCTTTACTGCAGCCACACTCTCCTCCCGCTCTTGAAACATCACTGCCCCGTGTCCCTCCTTCCAAGGCCAGGCTCTGAACTCCTAAGGAGACAACTGAGATCCAGCTAATCTGATTGGCTAGACCATACAAATCTGCTAGTGAAGTCCAAACAGCAATCTTTTCCTGACAACACATGTAGAATTAATTAAATAAGCAAAAAGCAGAAACTAAAACACACCCATAATCCCATTACCAAGTACCTCCATTGTTACCATTTTCCAGGTTCTATTTTATTTTATTTTATTATTTTTTTTTAAGATTTTATTTATTTGTTTGAGACAGAGAGAATGAGAGAGAGAGAGCACATGAGAGGGGGGAGGGTCAGAGGGAGAAGCAGGCTCCCCGCAGAGCAGAGAGCCCGATGTGGGACTCGATCCCGGGACTCCAGGATCATGACCTGAGCTGAAAGCAGTCGCTTAACCAACTGAGCCACCCAGGCGCCCTCCAGGTTCTATTTTATAGTTACACATATTTTGCTCAACAAAACTAAGATCATGCTACACAAACCACTTTGTTACTTGCTATTTTCATAATTATATAGGTAATTCTCCTTTAACTGCAAGTATTAAAAATCAGCTTCAAAATGGCTAAAGCCAAAAAAAAAAAAGGGCAAATAAAGCATCAAATGGAATTCCAAGATTTTTAACAGCCAGGCAGCCAGTGCAGGAGACCCAAGGGCCTGGCTTCTTCCTCCTTCCCATTCCCTTTTTTTTTTTTGCCTTCTTGGGCTCTTTCCCCATACCTCTCTGAACATCTGCTCCATCCTTCACTAATAACTAAAAAGTTTCATTTGTGTTTGCATATCCTATCCCAGGCCTAATATTAAATATTTCTCTCTTTCTTCTTAATTCAACTTTTCTCAAGCTTTAACTACACTCCCCCCATCAAAAAACCATTTCTTGGATGTGTTTTAAATAAATTCTACTATTTTTTCTGTTTTAGAGTTCATTAATTTATTAAAATGTATTCATTCTTTCCTTCTAGTTTCCTTGGGTTTGTTTTGTCATTCTTTTTCTAGTCTCCATTATTTCCAATCTTCCCTTAAAAAAAAAATAAAAGGCACATACGAACTTTCACCAGGTGCTTTCTTTAGATGATCCTCCATCCTCCAGCTTTCTTATTCAAAGAACGATTCTAATGTGGGTACATTTAGGGGTGGCTAATGTGAACACTTCCTGTTGCTTGGGGGCCACTGAAGCAGTACTTCTGAAAACGCAGACAGAGCCCTTCAGACTCTGACCACTCCTGAGAGTTCTGGAAGGGCCTGAATTTAAGCAGGAAATGACTCTCGCATTTATCACATGCCTCCTGCTTGCCAAATACTGTACTAATGTCAACGTATATCCAGAAAGGAAGATGGTGTAATCTCCAGTTTACCAACTAAAAATACATGGGCAAAGAGCTTAAGTGACCGGCCCACTTCCACAGCTAGTAAGTGGCAGAGGGCAGGGCCACACTCTTTCCACTTTTGTGTGTGCCTCCCAAAACAATTCCGGAAAAGAACCGAAAAGCTAAATAAGAAAAACCTGGCTAGAGCAGTACTGAGACCCACAAAACTTTTAGGGTGCTTATATTTAACATTTCCGGCATCACAGAGGCGAGCATGTTATCTATATCTACATCCATCTATAGATATATAGATAGATATTAATAATCACCAAATATTTTTCCATCCTCTGCGTTTTTCTCGATTTTCTGAAGAGATGAACTATGAGGATGCAGTAGAAGCAGCTGTTTTGGAAATATTGCCTTTTCTTTGTTCTGAATGCTATTTAAACATTGGCAGGGGGCCTCATTAAAGATGAATCGTTGAATTAGCAAGTAGTGTTGTAGCTAGAAGAGACAGCATGTGCTCCCTGTGGTGAAAACAGATTTGCACAAAGGAGGGAAGGTTTGGGGGTCTGTGGGGGTGGGAGATGGACAGAGGGTGAAAAGTCCTGAGACACACAGCAAAGTCAAGTGTTTTACAATGTTCTCCAACCTGCCCACTGCCCTGGGGAAGCGCAAGCAGGCTGAAAGAGAAGCTCCGCCTCCTGAACTATGGAGGGGAGAGGGAGCCCTTCGCTCGAGGGTAATAGTGGTTATTAATAACCTCTACTTCCTCCCCTGTATGGTAGGGTCTTGTAGCTCCAGATAATCTAAAGACTTGGCTACCAACACCCAATAACAACAAAAACAATGAATGATTCCAAGATAACCCCTCTCTCTGCCCTCCTCCCCATATGCCTTGTCTATCTTGGAGGTGGTGAAGAGGTATTAGCAGGTTTATTTCTTTGAGTCAGTGATTCTGTTCCCACATTGTTTTCTCACATTCGTGATGGCTTCAATTTGCCTACAGGTTTGGAAATGAGGGAGGCATGCCAACAGGGACGCCTCACCATGCCTGAGGTGAGTGATTGTCCCGGATGCCCTCTGAAGTTGAGATTCATCCCCAAGTGGTGTTTCCTGGGGTGTGTCATTTTATTTGGACCTATTCTTTCCCCTGAATCCTTGGTGCTTCAGAATTTGGGGAGGGAGAAGGAGAGAGTGGGAAATGGATGGAGGGTGAAGAGGGGAAAGGAACCAATCATTACGGAGTCTCTACTATATACCAGTGACGGTGCCAGGTGCCGTGACACATATTGTTCATTCCCCATAGCGACTCTGAAGGAGAGAGCTTGATTCCCATTTTACAGGTAAAGAAACTGAGGCTCAGAGGGAATAACTTGCTCAAAGCCACATAGCTGATAAATCACCCATTTGGAACTCAAAGCCAGATCTGTCTGACGTCAAGCCCAAGCTTTTGATCTGATAATTCTCATAGATATTCACAAATATGGTTTTAAGAGAAAGGACTTGTGGATCTGAGTTGGTAGCCTAAGCTGAAGATCCTAAAAGGCTTTGTCTCGGATTAGCTCTCTTCCATGGAGACCTGAAGGAATTCCTGCCCTGGGTCTCTGGCAGGAACTCATCTTGTTCCCTTCTTTGACTGCCACCATGCCAGCCCCTGAGGCCACTGCCTAGTTGGGCAGAACGTGTAAAAGAGCCAAACCCAAACAGCCGGGTCTCCAAAGCAATCTCATTCAGAACCATTCTACGTGCAAAGTGTCAAGCTTCCTGCTTTGCTGACCTTCTAGGCCCCAGACCTTTAGATGGTACCAGGCCCTAACATACACCCCTTCCCTTAACCAACCAGGCAACCCTTTTGTATTTCTTCTCCAGAAAACTGTGCACTCGAAGTACAGACAGAGATGGGTTTACAAAAGGCCAAGTGGCAAATCTACACCAACCATCTGAGTGGAGAGGACGCTGGACAAGGCCCCCTGTCCCGAAACATTGATCACACTGTCTACCATGCCCCCCTAAGCCTCCCATAAGTTTGAGACTAGAAGCCTTTGGTAGTATGCAGGGTCCCTTAATCCCAGCTGTGAGATGGGTCACACCTTAGAGTCACCAGATTGAGCTGGGGTTACTGACGTGGCCCTGAGCAGAGATACCGACCAAAAGACAAATTCTGATTTCCTCCCAAGTGTGCTCAGAGGTGGTCCTGCTAATTGCTCACCTTTGAGGTTCTAGCGTGTGCCCTCATCTGCATCTGCACACCCTTCTCATACCTGCAGGAGTGTCAGAGTACCCGGAGCCCATCACCACAGGAGACACAAAGCAAACAGGAGTGGCTGGTAAGGCTTTGCACACCTGTGGGTCCTTTTACCTAAGTCTGCTAATACAGCCCCTTTAACTTAGCAGTTCAATCACACCCCTGCTCCCATTCAGATTGTACCAAAAGCCAGCAAAGGCTGACTGGCTTGCCAACACTTTACCAGAAATGTCCAGAACGGTCCTCAGTTCATTGCCTCAGATTCTTGGATGTCAGCTTCCTGTTTCCCATGCCAGTACCCTTCTTTTTGCTCACCCGCTGCTGACACCTGCCTGTCCTCTAACTAACCCCCTTCAGGTCACCCAACACTTAGCGGCTGCTTTCCTTGGGCTCCAGGTGCAGACTAGCCTAGAGACAGCCTGCCCTAGAATCTGTTTCCCTGGGGAGTTACCAAAGGGTCCCCTGGCCACCACGTTCTTTGTTTGTTGGGACGTCATCACTAAAAGGCATTTTGTAAAGCCAGCTCCAAGGAGCTCCCTGCTCTGAGCTACATGCCTCTTTAAACTCACGGGCCACTCTGACCTGAATTGTAAAATGAAATGGCCTAATACATGCATTGGACAAACAGTTGCTAGATTTCAATTGAGTCTCACCTCTTTAATCTTTATTAGTTGTGTGATGTTGGCCAAGTTCACTTGTTTGAGGCTCAGTTTTTTCACCTTGAAAATGGGAGGATACTCTATAACCCACAGAGTGAGTGTAAGTCTTCAACGACTAATGTACATTAATGCAGCTAACTCAGTGCCTGGCACACAGTAAGTAATCAGTCAGTCAGAGGGTTCTTCCCCTAAGCCTCTAGCCAAAACTGGCTGGCTTTCCTGTTGAAGGATGGCCCCAATTAGAATGGCTTATTAGCCCAACTGAAACCATACACACTGACAAGTCAGAATGTCAGCACGACCTGCAAACAATCAAGGCAGTGTGTTTTAAAGAGCAAACTACACACTTATGACTTATGCTCATAGGGTAGAAATAGGTAACCATTTGTCACAGCTTTCTGCGGTTAGGATAGAGATGCATGGTCTCCTTCTGAGAGCAAGGATAGTATTAAACTTGGACGTGGACTCTACCTGAAAACCTTCTACCTCACTGTGTTGAGTTCACTGACTATTGTTTTAAATCTTCAATGTTTCTACTAATCTTGGTCTTTCCTTATTTTTGGAATGCAACCACCTCATTTCCTGCATACAAGAAGAAAGGAGAAGAAAAGGGTCAAGTGCCTAGAAACAAGGACCCATATATTTTCCTTCTCTCTTTTGAGACTAAATACTACATAACTTTATAGCCAATGATAAGCAAAGATGCTGCCTTAATCAGGGGACATGGGGAGAGTGAGCAGTTTATGATTTAAATGAAAAGGCTTTCCTGATGACCAAAAGCATTCCAGGAGGAGGATTTCGCCAGCCACACTGTTTTGTTGTTAGGATAAAGAATGCATGTCTCATAACCTGACCTTGCATGACATGTCTAAACAGACAGGTCTTCCATTAAGAAGGTTTTGTTTTGTACTATTCGGTACCTCTGCATTCCCTGTACTTTCTCAGGTTAGGTCAAGAAAAAAAAAAAATTGTACCAAAAAATGTACTCGAAACTATTGATTTCTGTTGTGCTAAAGCCCCTGACATTCTGGCACGATGAAGATATTGCTCTGGACCCTGTGAGCCTTCTCATACTTCTCTTCTGCTTATGAGGGTCTCTGAGGATGGTATTAAAGATATTGTAGTTCCCACTTTCTGACTGTGGGATATCAGCAGGGTCTCTCCTGTGTAAAGAATAATTATCAGCACTGCTGTTACCTCTAGTAAGTGTGTAATTACATGCTCGGTTTTGTGGGCTCTAGGCTGTGCAATTTTAAATTATACAATAATGTCAAATTCTCTCTCACTCTCTGTCTCTAGATTTCTCTCTCTTTCTCGCACTCTTTTTTTTTTTTTTATTTGAAAGGGGAGGTGGGTAAATTTTTTTTTTTTAAGAGACAGAAAGAGAAGACTGTGGGAGAGTCTCCCCCCACACATACCAACAGAAATGACAGCCTGGTAATCAGGGAAGGTCAAACATTGCCTCTTCATGCCAGGATTTCAAGCTAAGAGGAAGCCTCTTGAAAAATCAGGATGTATTTGGCAGGGAGGGAAGGGGATGAAACGAAGGGAGAAAGGATGGCCCCCAAGCCGGGGGGGGGGGGGGGCGGTGGAATGAGAGGAAAAGAGTAAAGAAGGATAGGGAGAAGGTGCAAAGGTGGGGGGCAGGAAGGGTGGGGAGCAGGAGGGGCGCGGGGACAGCATCCCCAGCAACATCTCATCCAGAAAACCAGGGGGTGGGAAGCGTTGTCCGACCGCCGATTGCCCCCCAGAAATTCAAGTAGCCGGAGTCCGCCTCAGAGTGAGGTTTGGGGCCGAACAGTATCAGCTCTCCGCTAAGGAAAGGTACCCGAGCAGACGGACAACCCGCACACGCGGCCCGCAGGCCCTGGAGTCTCTGTCCCGCACCTGGTCAAGCGCCCGCCGCGGACTCCCCCTCCAACCCGCGCCTGCGCATCCCGGTGGCTGGCGCCCCAAAGCTCCGGCTTCTGGGTGTCCTGGAAAAGCCGCTGTGGGTCTTTTCTCCCTCTCTGCTTCCCTTCCCCGCGCTGCCAGTGCTGGAGAGCCCAAGAGATTGAGGGGAGGGTAACCCTTGTGTCCACCTCAAGCCTGGAACCATCCACAGACCCACTTGGTCTTGACCGTTGCCTTGCAGATCAGCTATTCAGGTGTTCATTTATTCAACAGACTTTTTCCCGACTGCTACTGCCCTGCATCCTCCGGTTCTCCTCTACCCCAGCAGAGGCGGCCCGCAGCTCTGAGTCCCTTCCCACTGCCCCCTTCACTAGGCTTTCACACATGGGGAGACCCTGCGTCTGCGGCCCTCCCCCTCAGTCCGTCTCCCGCACACTGGCCATCGCTTCTGCAGCCACCGCTTCTCTGTATCATCTACATATCTTGAGCATACTGGGTGTTCAATAAATATCTGCTTGATGGGGCGCCTGGGTGGCTCAGTTGGTTAGGCGGCTGCCTTTGGCTCAGGTCATGATCCTGGAGTCCCTGGATGGAGTCCCGCATCGGGCTCCCTGCTCGGCAGGGAGTCTGCTTCTCCCTCTGACCCTCCCCTCTCTCATGTGCTTGTTCTCTCTCATTCTCTCTCTCTCAAATTAAATAAATAAATAAATAAATAAATAAATAAATAAATAAATAAATAAATAAATAAATAAATAAATATCTGCTTGAGAACATGCAGCTTTCATGGTACAAATCAAGAAAACAAGGCCAGAGAAGTAAGTGACTTGCTCTAGGTAGCCAAGCGGTTTAGGGACAGATCCACAAGAATCCAGTTTCCCTCCCTACCTTCATGACTGATTCCCGTTGTACCATGCCACTTCTGTGAACACCATGATTAGAAAGTGCCAATGATTTCAATCAACTAAAAGAGTTGAACTGGTATAGGAGCTACTGTGTTTCTAATAATAGGAGCAGTGATCCCTGACATTTATGTACACTTTATAGATGTTACATTTGATCCTCACAATAATCATAGGAGGTAGGTAATTTATTATCCCCATGCAGCTGAGGAAACTGAGGCAGAGAGAAGAAAAGTAACTTCCCCTGGCTCCTGGGTAGAGCCAGGATTTGAACTCCAGTCTGCCTGACTCCATAGTCCATACATTTAACTCCTATGCTTAGGGCTTCCCATAAGATACAGCCATAGGGGGAAGAAAAAAAAAGGTACACCCATAGATGTGCTTAAGAAGGAGTCCATGGCCTTTGCTGGACATTTCCTCACTGCCTGTCCTGCTCCCTTCCATCCCACAAAAGAGAATTCACCATTTCTCTCTTACACAGTCCCAGATTGATTTTTGGTTGGGGGCAGTTCAAGTGCATGGCCATTAAATCATCTCAAACTGACAAGGAATCAGTCAGCAGGCTTAACAAAAGCTGGGCTTCCCTCTCTGAAGGCCCACCTGCCACCAGCCTCAAACAGACTTCCTCCTCACAGCCCATCTATAAAGCTTCTTCAACCCGAAACGAGACAACTGCACCGGGAGATTGCCAACCAAAACAGATCGGGTCAGACTGAATTTCTGAATTTAATCATCACATTCTGTGGTTCTTCTAGTCCCCACAGTTCCTGTGGAATGTGCTAAAGGTAGGCAACTGTAGAGCAGGCAAATATCATTTTAAGACTGTAAATAACAACCTCCTGGATTTAAATAGATGTTTCCATTTCATCGTGTTTTCACATGTATTATCCCAGTTGATGCTTCATCAACCCTGTGGAGAGAAGACAGCTATTTTTATTCACATCTACTCCCGCCCCATCACCATCTTTGCAGAGAAAACAGCGACAAAAAAAGAGATTTAGTTACTTGGATGGAATCCAAAAAGGAATGGAAGCCTGGGTCCAGAACCCTGGGTAAGTGCTGGGTATCATATGACTCCTCAGAAATGATCACCCTCCACCTGTGTCTACTGTTCTATAGCTCACCGGGCACTATCACACCCATCACATCACGTTACAGGAAAAGCACTACTACGCACGTCCACTAGCATGGAGGCTGCCCCCAAACCAGGAAATGAAAAAGTGTTGGCGGAGATGTGGAAAGTTGGACCCCTTGCGCACCGTTTGTTGGTGGGAATGTAAAATGGCACAGCTGCTATAGAAAATAGTGTGCTGGTCCTCAAAAAATTAAAAATAGAACTACCATATGATCTAACAAGTCCACTTCTGGGTATATGCCCCCCAGAAAGGTTGAAAGCATAGTCTCCAGGAGATATCTGTACACCCATGTGCATGGCAGCTGTATTCACAGTAGCCAAAAGGTGGAAGCAACTCAAGTGTCCGTGACAGATGAACGGATTAACAAAATGTGGTCTATCCATAAGATGGACTGTCATTCAGCCTTTAAAAGGAGGGAAGCACTGACCCAGGCTACTGCATGGGTGAACCTTGAAGACATCACGCTAAATGAAATAAGTCAGTCACAAGAGGCTAATATTGTATGATTCCCCTTATATGAGACATCTAGAGTGGTCAAATTCATAGAGACAGAAGGTCAAAGGGTGATTGTCAGAGGAGCGGGGAGTGGAGAGGTAGTGTCTAATGGGTTCAGAGTTCTAGTTTGGGGAAGACAAGAAAGTTCTGGAGGTGTATGGCGGGAAAGTTACACAACAGTGTGAATGCACCTAATGCTACTAAACTATACACTAAAAATGGTTAAGACAGTAAATCTAATGTTATGTAACTTTGCTGCAAATAAAAAGAATAAAAAATAAAATAAGTTAAAATTTTAAAATAATAGGTAAATCAATAAATGTAAAATAAATAAATGGAGAAGGACTAAAGCTCTGAAGGCTGAGTGACCCTCCATGGAATGCAGACAGTTGGAATTAGGCCCCAAATCCCAAGACCAAACCTCTTCCAACTGCCACCTCCCCCATGCTGCGTCCAGTCAGTGCCCTGATTTGAGTGTCCTTATGCCAGAGAGAATGTTTCCTTTTTATTTTTCCTGCCACATTTATCTACAACTCTGACCTTCCGTGGTAACTCCTCTTCTGCATGTGGAGTTCAGGAGTAAGTCCCACAGTTTATGTAATATAGACTCAGACTCATGATCAAAATGTGTCTCTTAAAGCTGAAATGTCAAATCGGTAAACATCTATCAAGAACAGTGCTGGAGACTTTAAAGGTACCATAGAAAGATGGGACAGTTCTGGCCTTCAAGGAGGTTGCAGACTATCTGAAGAGAAAAGATCTTAAGTAATTAGGATGTAGAGAAAAAGTCAAGAAAGTAAGCAAGGTCTCAGTGGGAGAGAGCTTAGAAATCAAATCTACACATAAATAAATATCTAGCTAGCAATCTGTTATGTAGGATGAAAGAAAAGTACAGGGAATCTGAGCATATATAGCAGGGGGATCTGGTCTGCCTGGGAGATCAGGGAAGGCTTCCTGGAGGAAGAATGACTTTTTAGCTGAGATCTGAAGAAGTAGGAATTAATTCGGCTCTGTGGAGAGTGCAAGATGGCGGGGAGCTGGATAACAATATCGAAGAGGAGACTACTAAGTCTCATGGTCCTGGAAGTCTGAGGAAATGAGATTCAAGGTGGACTCTGGAGGATGGGTGGGTATAGAAAGAGAGTGGGTGTGGAAGACATTTCCTGATGGAAGCATTTGTGCCAGCAGGGGACAGAGGCAGTAAAGAACAAGTCCTGCTGAAGCCTAATACATCACTAGTATCCCATGAGGACCGAACAAGTCCTATATCCTGACAACAGCAAGATGGAGGGGGTCCTGCTCATCTCCGTTTCTTCCCCCTGTCCAAGGCTTCTTGCCACCCTGACTTAGACATGCCACCGGGAGTGACCTCCACATTTGTCAAAATAGAAAGTAGGCATTCAGGAAGTTGGTTAGATGGGAAGGGTAAGCAGAGAATGGAGCAGGTGCTACCAATGAAGGGATGTCTCATCAGGTGAGCCAAGAACACGTGACCAATAGGCCCCCAGCCACCGAAAAGCATGTATGGCCACAGGGAATCTGGGAGCAAGAGACTCTGACGTTCCAGGCATGCCATGCAGGAGGACCCCCTTGCTGCAGGCCTGAGCTTCTGGGCAGGAGTCCAGTTGCAAGAGAGGGAGGAGTTAGCAAAAGCAAGGAGGGGCTGGAACCCTGAAAAGAGGCCAAGACAAGCCTAAGAACAGCAAGTCTCCCTTCAAGGATGTTAATGTTATAATGGCGTATGCAGATAGCCCTTCAGAGGGGCTTGTGATAACAGTAAAGAGATGACTTTACATTTCTAGACACCCATCAGGTTCTCCTAAAGAGCTCATTTAGTTATTAAACGTGCAGCCTTTTAGAACTGAAAAGGACCTTTGAGATTATCTGCTGTACCCCCTTCTTCTCACAAATGAGGAAATGGAGGTCCAGAAACATTAAATCTCTCAACAAGGTCACACAGCTAATTAGCCACAGAGCTGGATGAAAACCCAGGTCTCTTAACTCTTAATACACTTCTCTTCCCTCCACATCCTTCTCATTTTTAACTTCTAAGAGTTAGATTTAAATCAGGAAAGAAACCATCTACGACCAATCCCGTGCTGAGCAGTGGCTTTTCTCCTCTCAGCTGACATGGACTTTGAGTCTGAGACAGTTCATTTTTTTGTCTGCAATCATTCTATTTCCCTTTATAAAATTGGGTAGAGTGATTATTCTAATTATTAATAGCATTGCTTTTAAATATCAGTATTGGTTGTTTCTAGATCTGTTTCACATATATTGAAGTTTCCATGTTTCCATGACTTTAGGAGGATGAGATGGGGACACCCGTGTGTGCATGTACGTACTCACCTTGTGCGTACCTGGGTCAACACACAGGGGTGTATAGACAGGGCTTCCTGGAGAGTTAGTTGACCCAGTCTTTGGATCCCAGCTTTGCCACTGGTAGCAGCTGAGTGAATCCGAGGAACTGACCTGGCCCCTCAAAGCCTCAGTTTCCTTCATTGCAGGGTGATGACGGTAGTCACTGGCCGGCCCAGCTCATGGGACCCTTCCTAGCTGCAAAGGTCACATTTGTGAAAATAAATCTTTGGCCTCAACACTCTCTTCTTTCAGAGCACCCCGTAGCCTGGGTCTCTGTGGAACACACTCACAGAAGCTTTGCCTCAGGAGCAATGGGTGACATCAGTGCCCCGGGCCAGGACAGGCCTGCATTGGGGTCACCTGGCCCCTGACACACGGTAGATGTTCAGAAGTGGGTCCCAGCCTTGGCTTTATCCCTATTCCACCAGAAAAAAAGTCAGGAAAGCCTCTTTAGAAGTAAATTTCAGGAGAAGTATATTGGCGAGTTAGGCCCCCTCTAGACAAATCTGTATGAGGGTCTCTTAGAATATCTTACACCAAAACCCAGAAGAAACTGAGAAACCCTTTAAAAGACAATGAAAACTCTTAGTTATTGCCCAATAGGGTCAGTATCTCCAAATCCTCTACCAGATGTCTTTCATACTGGCTGCCACCCTAGCTACGTCTGCAGGAACATACAAGATTTCCTTCCAATATACTTAGTAACTAACAGCTATGGTTCCCCCCACCCCCGCCCAATTCCTTAGATTCCGGTACAGTGAACTGGACTAAATTTGAGCCTAAAAGGCTTCACTGGAATTGATTAAAGACATGTCCCATGTCCCCATTCCATCTGGTCAGTCATTTATGAAGGATGTTCTATGGAGTACTTGCTCTGTGAAATTTTACTAGACAAGAACAATCTAATTTTTGTCATCAAATAAGGGGAAATTAATTTTTTCCATTTAATTTTTCATTTAGTCAATAAATATCTATTAGTCTGCTTCTCTGTGTCAAGAGTCTAGGTTCCCTGCCATAGAGAATATGACAAAGGCCCTGCCCGCATGGGGCTCATACGACAGCCTTGGATACAGCATCTATAAAGGTCTGAGAAATCTGCCCATAAAGAAGGGTGCTTAACTTTGTGTAACACAACATTCCTCCAAATTATTTGAATGCAGAACCCTTTTTACTTAACATTTCGTGGACATGAATGGAGAAAAGCTGTCCTAGACCCCATCTTTGCTGCCATTTGGCTCTCTATGGACAGGGCATTTTGCCAACAGAAGTTGCCCCTATATCTACATGGGTGCATTGGCAGGTTGGAAGAAGACAGAAGGAAGAGAGTGGGGGAAGAAAGTGGTCAAAGAAAGAGAAATGTCTCTGTCCAATTCTACCAATCCCGTGAGTCCTGTGAGCCAGCCATGGCCTTCAAGGCCCCTTCCCTCCTCGTGGGCCCTTTCTTTGGTTCCCCTGAATCCCATTTCTTGTCACTAACAAACTCCTCACCCTCTGCCTCCAAGCCCTGCTGTTTTTGTCTGGTCTGGCCCTTTGCTTTGGATCTGCTTCTAGTTCTCAGCCTCCTTGCTGGGACACCATGCTCTTGACCTCTCTAGAGTCCCCCACGTAGGATGTAGCTTCCATTTCCTCTTGTACGCTACCCATACCTCCTCACACTTGAGATCCCTAGGACCACACTGGTGTGGGAGATAAAGCCTGGCATGGTCCTAGCCTACCAAGGCATCCTGTTGTCTGGTCCTATCGTTTGGTCAAGGTTTATATAGCCACAGATCCAAACTCTCACTTTCCCCTAGCTTGGTTCCTACTCAGCTATCCGAGGACAGGTCTCAAACAGAGGCCTGAGGTTCACATCCCTGGATACCTTCTAGCACCCACAGTGGCTGCTCGTAGGGCAATAACGGGCCCTGGGTTCCCATCCTTTGTCCGCAGTCACTCTCCTTGGCCTAACAACATTTCTACTCACAGGTGGAATCACGGATCCAGAATGCCATCCCCATGTTCCCTATTTCCAAGCTAATTCTAAGCAAAGGGAGTTACTGTCTACTGATCATGAGAGACTTTCAAGCTGGCAGAAAGACCTCCTGAGAGAAATCCCGGGAAGTCCCACTGACTTGTGCATTTAAAGTGGGCTGAGATAAAGCTTCCAGAAACATTCCACAGGAACAAATCTGTAATTGGGAAAGAAAGAAACAACGAAAATGGTCTTTCCAAACTCACACGTCTGTCATTAGGTTTCTCCTGGGGGAAGGGGCAGAGAAATCAGGGCAGATTGGGGGA
This sequence comes from Mirounga leonina, assembly GCF_011800145.1. NCBI lineage: Eukaryota > Metazoa > Chordata > Mammalia > Carnivora > Phocidae > Mirounga > Mirounga leonina. The sequence continues at coordinate 5,754,568 of NW_023270454.1, read as the reverse complement.
AGGTTGGTCTCATTCTTTTTCTGTCTTCATTATAGACGTTGGCTAATTCTAAGTCAGTGGAGAGACACCACTGGTAATTACCAGGAGGGGAACTTGTTCGCCGCTCTGCTGCCCCTTACACATGTCAATTCCTGGGAGGAAATTCAAGGTGAGGATAGTTTTGCAAGGCCAGCGAGGAGAAGGAGGGTTAGTACCCCCATGGTGTGTGGAAACAGCAATTTGTTTCTGTTAATGTATACCAGGGTTTGCAAATAATGTTTCCTGTAAATTAGAGGAGATGCAAAACTCCCCCGTCCTTCTCGCTCTCCCACACTTTCATGAGCAGGACAGAAAGAATGAAGCAAAGGCCGGTGACAGGCGAGCCACCCATGGCTTTGCACACCGCACTGTGCTGGGAATGTGCGTGTATCACGTCTCTCCAGAAAGGGAAACATTTGAAGCCTGGGTATTCTTAAAGCTACCTCTTTCCTTGATGCCATTAACAGCCTCTCTTTAGTTCTCTGAGATGGAATAAAATTTATTTTTTAGTGTAACTTCTGGATTTCTAAATAAGTAAAAACCAAGAGTAGGGGTTTCCATCTATGACCAAGAAACATAAAGGCATAAAAGCAATAGTTTAGACTCACTTTCCACATGGATTCTTTGGACAACTTTGGGCAGGTCATTTAATGCCTCTGATCGTAGGAATTTCACGTACGAGATGCGGATAATTTATTATCATCCTCTGTGTATGCCGTGGAAGGATTGCTAGCATGCTCAGATGCAGAGTCCTAAGAGCTGGTGTTACTAAAGCACCTACCAGGTGCTTGGTGCAGATCTTGTCATCTCAGCTAATCCACACAGAGGTGCTATAGGAAAGGGGTGATTAGCCCCATCTTACAGAGGGAAACTGAGGCATGCAAAAATGCTTTGACAGGTATTAGGAGGTACAATCAAATATAAGACATTAGTACTAGAAGTAGCCATGTTAGCGCTGTCAACTGCAGACTGGTCTAAAGTCTAAGAATTAAATATGGAATGAAACGTAGTTTTAAACATAAATGAAACCAGTCTGGGGAACCAATAAAACACACAGCCTTTGGGGAAATACTGCAGAGGTAAGGGAGGTTTCCTGCACTCATTCTTGGCACCGGGATACAATAATGGACAAAAAAGGCCCCATGGTCTCTAGCCTGATGGAACTTACATTCTTGGGATGGACACAATGAACGCATACATTACGGAAAAGCAGAGCACATCAGATGGTGACCAAAGCTAAGGAGAAAACCCCATAGAAAGTGAAGAGGGGAGTTTCAAGCTGAGGAAGTGGTCAGGGAAAGTTTCACTTTGTCACCTTGAAGGAACCAAGGGGTGATCTGTGCTGATTTTGGGGGAGAGCCCTCTGGGGAGTGCTGCAGACCAAAGGGATGAGGGCCTAATTCTTCTCGACTCCCTTAATGCCCTGAAACACTCCCAGGGGTGAGTCCACACCGCTGGAGTGTTCCAAGGATGCTGAGTGCTGCAGTGGGAAGAAACAGTTTATTTAGTAACGAGCCCAGATCATCCCTGGAATGAACTTTCATTCATTTTTTTCCTTGCCCTGGTATTTTTTTTTTTTAAAGATTTTATTTATTTATTCATGAGAGACAGAGAGAGAGAGAGAGAGAGAGAGAGGCAGAGGGAGAAGCAGGCTCCGAAGGAGCAGGGAGCTCGATGTGGGACTCGATCCCAGGACCCTGGGATCATGACCTGAGCCGAAGGCAGACGCTTAACCATCTGAGCCACCCAGGCGCCCGCCCTGGTATTTTTGATACAGATATCGATCCTTCAAGTTACACAGAGAGGCTAGTAGCCCTTATTTGAAAATCCCCCAAATGCAAATGACTCACTCTGGAGTTCCATTTCAAAAGCCCTTACAAGAAATAAACATTGCTTGAGGAATACACAGAAGCAGTGAAGTTTTTCCGTTAGCTCTCTGATGTCTACAAAACTGAGTGGAAGAGGGTGCCCTTCGGGGCCCGCGAAGCAAGCCCTCTGAGATTCTGTTGCTAGGCAGGGGAACCTGCTTTCAAACCCAAAGCATTTCTGCCCCTAAAGAAAAGCCCAACTGCACTTGTCCAGCCCCTCCAGGCTTGGGTGTCCTGCCTCGGCGCAGAGCCTCTGTCCTGGCCGCCTCTGTCCAGGCTTCCCGGCTCCCCCGCTCTGCCCCCTCCCCCAACTCTGTTATAAGGTATGCATTTCAGATTTTGAATGGATCTCCTTGTCTGGCGTTAATTGACAGTGAAAGCCCGGTTTTCAAAGCCAAGGTACAAGCACTGAAGGTAAGTGATCAGAGGACTGCCCTCGTAATAAATCACTGCGGCGCAGGTCACTGTTTGGAGTGTGAATGCAGTGTTCAATAAAGAAACACACTCCACCTTTCAGCTTCAAGCCGACCCTGGCTAATTGACCTCATTGTAGTCCCTCCATTAATCATTCTGGCACATGGGGCAAGAGGCAGTTTCACTGCTTAGGTTTGCAGGGAGGAGGGGGACCAGGTCCATGTGGGGGTGGGTAAGGGTTGAAGGGGCAGTTATAATGTAAAAGGAAATCATAGACAATTCTCCCTTAATTAACTCATTGGATTTCCAGGTTGGCCAGATACGGTTTACTTTGCTAAAGGAATGTGGGGAATAATGCAGGGGCCTTCATTAACTTCACACCAGGACGCACGAGTTTGGGTCTCTAACAAAAGCAGATGTGAGCATCTGTACCCCATCCAGAGAGCAACTCTGCCAAAGGACGGGGGTTAGCCTAATGCTACATAATCATTCAGTGTCATCGATCTCCCCAGACCCTGATTAATAAATTGCAGCAGAAGTCTTTTACGGGGGTGACTACAATTATATTTCATCTATTAGAAGCACGTCACAGCTCACCCCAGCCTTGCGGGACTGGCCTGCCTTCCTCTTGACCTCCTTCCTCCCATCCTTCTGGTCCTGTCTATGGCTCTGCATTTGCTTCGCTGGTGAGCCTTCCATGGGTCTATTTTAGTTGAGAGACACGGGGTTCTTTTTTTCCTTCCCCCCCACCCTGCCAAACCAACCCCCAAGCTGGCCATGGTGAACAGAGCATAGGGGGTCAGTTCACACTTCTGCTCAAGGCTTGTTTCTCCAATGCAATCCCGCAAACATAATTTGGGCACCTTCTATGTTCTTGCCAAGCATTGCCCCGCGCTAGAAGCATACACACACCGAATTTGATTTGGTGCTGGTCCTCAGAGATCTGAGTCTGCATTGATCCTTTTATATTTTCAAAATGCAAGAGCTGCCTTTTTGTACCAAGCTGCTTTAAATTAGACCTTTTTTTAAAAAGGTCTTTTCCCCATGATTTGTTGCGATTATTCTGGAACGCAGTAGTTTCACAGTTCACAGGGGTAAACAAAGCCCAGAGGGTCAGCAACTTTTACTTTGAGAGGAGGAGACTGAAAAGGCGTGGGGCGGAGAGAGCAGGCTGACGGAGGGCTGTTGCTCATTTCACACTTGTGCTCTTCCCTGCTGCTCTGTCTTCCCGCCTTCCATTACTGCTAATGAACTTCATTGTTTGGTTCAAAATGCCAGCCCGAAGGCATCACTCTCCTTCCCCTCAGTGCTGAGATTCAGTCTTGCTGATCTCCAAATTAACTTGTAAGCAAATACTTCAAGTCCTGCCCTTCCTTCCCTGACAAGCACCTGGAGGGAGGAATTCAGGCCAAGACTTCAGGACAAATTCAGTCCTAGTGTCTAGAAAGGCAAGAGTGAGCGCGTTCGTTTGCTATTGCAGGCAATTCAATTCCACTTAACTATATTTATTGCGTGTCTACAATATGGCCTGGTAATTGTGCTAGTCATTGGGTTTAGAAAGTTGATAAAACACAGTCACTGACCTCAAGGAGCTCACGGTTTCTTACCAGCCCACAAAACGGATCACATTTCCTTGGTTCTACTATCAAAAACACAGCCACACCTATAGGACCCGAGAGTTAAGGCAGCTCAGCTTAGTGGGAAAACCACAGGATTTCTGTCACACAGATGTAGACAGAATCTGAGTCTGTCCGCTCACAATCTGTGTGGGCTGGATCGCATTACTTAACCTCACGGAGGCATAATGGTATCTCTCCGCGGGAGTTACTGCGAAGATCGTATGAGTTAATGTATGTAAAGCACGCCCATTGTGAAGGCTGCTTTATGTGGGAGAATTCAGATGAATTATTGCAAAGATCATCCACACAGATAGTAATATACCAGACCAAAATTAAAAATCCATTCTAATATGTCCCCCTCTTACTCCTCCCACAGAAGACAAACCATCTCATCAGCCTTAGCATGTGATCCAGAAATGGCACATGCCAGCACCTAGCAGGAATCCCTCGCAGGCGGAACTGCCCTCCCCTGCACCTTCTTTCAAGGCCATCCCACGTTCCTCCTGCTTCTAGCCAACCTTTGCCTGCGCTTGATGTCTACCCCACTTATTTCACATGTGGAATAATCAAAACCTAGAATGTTAAGACAGTGTCAAGAATTAGATTAACATTTACTTCAATCTTCTCACCTAAGGAAACTGAGTCATACAGAACTTATGAGCGTTCTCCAAGTTTGCATGGGTAGTTAAGGTTAGTTAGAACTAGGATTAAAGCTCCATTTTCCTGGTGTCAAATCTAATGATCTTGGGGCACCTGTGTGGCTCAGTCGGTTAAGCGTCTGCCTTCGGCTCAGGTCACGATCTCAGGGTCCTGGGATCAAGCCCAGCTTTGGGCTCCTTGCTCAGCGAGGAGTCTGCTTCTCCCTCTGCCCCTGCTTGTGCTCTCTCACTCTCTCTGTCAAATAAATAAATACAATCTTAGAAAAAAAATCCTATGATCTTTTTACTACATGAGGTTGGCTATATCCAGTTACATTCAGATTGATACCTTATTTTATGCTGCCTTAAAGTATCTGCAAATAGTTGAATGTGCTATGAGAACCTCCTTACCATTCTCCCCCCACCCCCTTGTCTCTCCTTTAATCCAAATCTGCACATCACTCTCCTGAGCAAAATGCACAAAGAAGAAAAATGATAGTAGACTTCTGGTTTAAAGTGGTATCTGAATCTGGACCTTAATTCAGTCATCTGTGCTTGAAGAGAAAAGGAGGGAGGGGCAAGTCCTCCTCCCTCACCATTGTCTCCTGACTAAGAGACCCAGAGGCTGGGAGACCCAGAAGACTGGCAGGCTGGTCTCTATGATGTGGGTGCTGCCCCTTAGTCTTGGCAAAGTACTGTCCCTCTCTGTCACACACTCTCACTCAACATTTCTTTTACAGTCATTCAGATTTAGCTACTCCCAGTAAACTTCTGGAAAGGAAATATGGAGGAAGGTAGTGGTAGATTACACAGCAAATAAGGCCCTTTAAGTAGGAGCAGAGATAAGAAGAAACAAGGTGGGAGCACCTGGCTCAGTCGGTTAAACTTCCAACTCTTGATTTCAGCTAAGGTCATAGTCTCAGGGTCTTGAGATGGAGCCCCAAGTTGGGCTCTGTGCTCAGTGGGGAGTCAGCTTGAGATTCTGTCTCCCTCTCCCTCTGCCCCTCCCCCCTCACACGTTTGCATGCACACGCACTCTCTCTCTCTAAAATAAATAAATAATTTTTAAAAAAAAGAAGAAGAAGAAACAAGGTGGTTGCAATGGCTTCTAGGAGCCATCAGTTCAAAGGGTCATGAATCCAAGTGGAAAGAAGGAAGACAGGACCATTACAAAGCCACCCTAATCCATGGCTTCAGAACTAGCACATCCATTAATACGCCTCAAAGTATCAATCAGGGAAATAAGATAAACCATGGGACAAATATCACAAAAAGGAAGGAAGGGAGGGAGGGAGAATGGTAAGGGTAAGTCAACACACACTAAGTCAACATATATTTTTCCTAAATTTATTAGTAAAATGAATAGAAATTACATTCATAATTTGATTTCTTTTTTAAAAAAATCATCTGCTTGTTTCAGGAAAATATATACTAAGATTTCAAAATATGCAGGCATGAATAATATATGAACTCTTCAGATCCTCCCTACTTTTACATCTTACATAAAAAATTCTCATAAGAAAAAGAATATCTCTTTGAAATCAGAATCTCATATCACACTGAAGGCAAACATGTTCTTTTAAAATCGGGAATAAAAGCAAAGATGCATTGGGCATTGTTAAGAAAGTTTTGGTCAATTCAATAAGTCAAAAAACGCATTAAGGAGAGGTATAGATATAGAAAAGAATAGAAAGTTATTCTTTGGAGATGATACTATTGGTTACTAAAATATCTATATGAATCAACCACAAATCTACTAAGACTTCAGTGAGTTAGTTTAGACCACTGTTTCTCAACCTTCACTTCAATTTAGGATCACCTGGAAAGCTTTTAAAAATTACCAATGGTAGGGGTGCCTGGGTGGCTCAGTCAGTTCAGTGTCTGACTCTTGATCTTAACCCAGATCTTAATCTTGGGGTCTTGAGTTCAGACCCCATGTTGGGCTCCATACTGGACATGGAACCTACTTAAAAAAAGTTTACCAATGCTAGGGGATCACCCCAGGAATCCTGATTTCATTGTTCTTGAGTGAGGCCTGGCTCTGTGTATGTTTTAAAATCTTCCCAGATGACTCTACTGTGCACCTAAGTTTGAGAACCACTGTTATAAACATAAGAAATATACCAAATCCAGTAGATTTTCCTTTATGCCATCAAAACCAATTACAGAATATGATGCAAAGAAAATGTTACTAATAACCAACAAAAATATAAAATATTTATAATAATAGAATTAACACGTGGCCAGCAATTCAATTTCTGGATATATACCCAAAAGAATTGAAAGCAGGGTCTAAAGAGATGTTTGCACACCCATGTTAATAGGTTATTCACGATAACCTAAAGATGGAGCAATGCAGATGCTCACTGAGAGATGAACAGATGAATAAAATGTGGTATATATATATACAATGGAATATTATTCAACCTTTAAAAAGGAAGGAAATTCTGACATATGCTACCATATGGATAAACAGTGAAGACATTATGCTGGGTGAAATAAGCCAGTCACAAAAGGACAAATACTCTGTGATTTCACTCCTATGAGGTATCTAGAGCCAGAGTAGTCAATTTCATAGAGACAGGAAGTAGAATGGGGGGTTCCAGGGGTTGGGGGAGATAGGAGTTGTTGTCTAATGGTTATAGAGTTTCTATTTTGCAAGATGAGAAGAATTCTGGAGATCGGTTATATGACAATGTCAGTTTACTTATTAGTACTGATCTGTACACTTAAAAATGGTTAAGATGATAAATTTTATGTTATGTATATTTTAACACAATTAAATATTTTTTGAGAGAGAGAGACAGAATGGGCTTAGAAAAGCTGAGGGAGAGGGAGAGAGACAATCTCAAGCAGGCTCCATGGCCAGTGCAGGGCCTGATGTGGGGCTCAATCTCATGACCCTGAGATCATGACCTGTGCTGAAATCAAGAGTCGGACACTTAACTGACTGAGCCACCCAGGCACCCCACAATTAAATTTTTTAAAAACTGTATAAAAGAGGGGCGCCTGGGTGGCTCATTTGGTTGAGCGTCTGACTCCTGATTTTGGCTCAGGTCATGATCTCAGGGTTGTGGGATTGAGTCCCATGTCGGGCTCTGCACCAGGCATGGAGCCTGCTTGTGATTCTCTCTCTCTGCCCCTTCCTCTGCTTGTGCTCTCTCTCTAAAATAAAAATCTTTTTTAAAAAACTGTATAAAAGAAAACCAAAAAGTACTTATCATAAATTTTACAAGAAATGTTATATGAGAAACAATTGAAGTCTTTATTGAATTATATAAGAGGAAATTATTATTATTATTATTATTATTATTATTATTATTATTATTATTAT